>NC_133326.1:606382604-606682604 GCF_042186555.1 Aquarana catesbeiana | reverse complement strand
AAGAGGCCTGTAATGCTGCACAGTGCTCTGGACGGTGGTCTGAGGAGGCCTGTAATGCACAGTGCTCTGGATGCTGGTGGTAAGAAGAGGCTTGTAATGCACAGAGGTGTATTGCTCACTTGTATTTATAGGTCTGGTGGTAAGAAGAGGCTTGTAATGCACACAGTGCTCTGGACCGTGGTCTGAGGGGAGGCCTGTAATGTGCACACTCACAATGCTCTGCTCTGGATGGTCGTGAGTTGGAACTCTTGTCAGGAGGCCTGTAATGCACAGTGCTGCCCTGGATAGTCGTTTAAGAAGTCCTGTGACGCTGCACAGTGTTAACTGCTAAGCATTGAGCTTCCTGGAAACTGGAAGTTCACAAAAGTAAACGTCCCTCCCTCACATTTTATTTTAATTTTCGTTCATTAACGAAAACGGAATTGATTTTCGTCATAGATTTCGTCAGTGGACGAAAATGTGGTGTACTTTTCTTTTTGTTTTCATCACTGTAAAAGGACCACTGACGAAAATGTTAACAAAAATGTTTTCGTTGACTAAATTATCACTGCTATTTATCAGTATATTAACTATGGCCACTTACCAACGTTTTTTATAATAGGTTCTAGACTTGAATTGGGGACATTGTTGTTCCTGTTCATATTTTGCGCTTTTAAGCACTTCCCCCTGCGTTGCCATGGAGATGGGTACGCATTGGTGCTTATTGGTCATTCCGAGTAGCAGATATGTATTAAAGCGGGTGTTGTCACGTCTGTCCGTCGCCGCTGAGGAAGTCCCGCCCCCTTCTAGGGACGTAGCGCGTACGGCATTACGAACGTGACTGGATCGTGACGTCACCCGCGCTCTGCTCGTTTATCTCATGTGGATCATCCATCCACATTCACGCTCGCATCCTTCGCACTGGGGCACAGTGCAATGTTTTGTAAGTGTTTCCACTATTTTACAATAAATTTTTTAGCAGTATTCAGAGAGCACTAGATTTCTTTTCATATTTTTTTTCATGGGATTACTGCCAACGTACCCGTTGCTGATGTTTGGCCGAGTCTTATATGCATCACCTCCTGCTATTATCCCCGTGAGGGAACTGCTGTTTTGACCTGACTGATTCACTCAGGGGTCCATCTGTAGAGGTGAGCGGCTTGTGTAACTGAAGGTGGAGGTTCCGCTCTCACTATAGTCACTCTACAAGTTTTTCATGGCACTTATGTCACCGGAGGAATTGCTGGATTTTGTTTGCATTTACCACTTGCATATGGACTTTATTGTTTCAATCTTCCTTACTGTGATGGCCTCTAAGCTATGAAGTCACTTAAAGCGGTAGTAAACTTAGACCCCTTTCACACTTAAGGGCTAAAAATAGTGCCTAAAAAAACGCCTCCTATGCCACCCCAATGTTAAAGCCCAAGTGCTTTCGCACTGGGGCGTTGCGCTTGCAGGACATTAAAAAAAGTCCTGCAAGCAGCATCTTTGGAGCGGTGGAGGAGGGTAGTATACACTGCTCCTTCACCACCCCTGTCCATTAAAATGAATGGGCGCCGCTGCTGAATCGCTTTGCAGGTCGCTTCGACAGAGGTGCCCATTCATTTCAATGTATTTCAGTGTATACACCGCTCCTCCACCGCTCCAAAGATGCTGCTTGAGGGGCGTGGCCAAGATGGTGCTGTGAGCGGTCGCTTTTTTAGAGAGCTCCGCTAATCCATACATCAATCCGGATCTATCATCTCCAAACCCTAACTTATTTCATCTCTGCTGACCCGGGGGGACCCAGGGGCTCTCTGTCCATTGAGAAGCGAGGAGAATTTAGGATGGAATCGGCGTCCGCCGCACGCTCCCGGCCTGTCACGGGCAACTAGGCCGAAGCCGCGGCCTTTCCTGACGGCCCGCGCGGCGAGACGGGAGCCCCCTGCCGCGATCGCCTCTGCTAACAGGTCTCAACGGCTGCCACGGACGGCGGATAAGGGCGGGAGAGATGCCCCTGGACTAAATACAGGCCGTACTCTGGGCCTGGACTCTCTCTTTCTCTCCCCACATTTTACTAGGCTGCGACCGCGGCCTTTCCTGGAGGCCTGGGCCGGTGGACTGACTGGGGGAGTGCTGGATACTGCTGGTCTAGTGGGGGAGGCCCTGTGACGGCTGGAGACAGCTGCCTAACAACTGGAGCAGATCCTGGATCACCTACATCCCACTCACCCTGGTTGTGAAGAGAGGAGGCTGGGCTGCACATCCCTGTAGAACCGTGGAGGCCTGAAGTGGGCAGATTCTGCACTGTACAACTGCAGGTGAGGGGGAAGACTGCTAGGGGGACACACGCTTTACCCTACCTGCTGCCTGAGTACTGCCTGAGTACCCCTGACTCTGAGGACAGGCTCCCACAGTCGGTTGTTGATTATTGCCCAGACCTGGGCCACTAACACCTGAATGAGGCGCAGGAACTCCAGCGCAAAATATAGTAAAGGGGGTAAGAGGTTGACCTTCCCACCACAGCCGGACTCCCCTCAGACGCCCACCTGTCCCCCTCTGGAGGCCCTTAATACACGCAGTGCACACAGACCCCCGCAGACGCACAATATGGAGTCGGATGACTCTCGGCCCCCCTGGCTGGCGGATGTCATGGCGGCCATTGCTACATGCCAATCCACGTTAACAACAAAGATTGAAGCTGTTCAACTGGATATGGGTCTAATTCGCCAAGATATAGATAAAATCAGATCGCGAGTCACTGAAACGGAGCAAAGACTGAGTATCACTGAAGACACCATTGCGGAACATGGAGCATCACTCCGTACACTTCAAACCAAAGTAAAGGCCCTCAAATACAGAGCCGAAGACGCGGAGAACAGGAACCGGCGTAATAATCTTCGCATTGTTGGTTTACCGGAGGGGGCGGAGGGGAACAACCCTACCTCCTTCATAGAGGGTCTGCTGCGCGACCTTTTACCCGAGGCCCGTTGGTCACCTTATTATACGGTGGAGAGGGCGCACCGCATCCCACCTAAGCCGGGGCCTCCTGGATCCCCCCCCGCACCTTCATTCTCCGTCTCCTCCACTTCAGAGACAGAGAGAGAGTTCTCCGCGCCTCTAGAAACATTGGGGACCTCAGATTCCAGAACACGAAGTTGATGATCTTCCCCGACTATTCGGTGACCCAGAAACTCAGGAAATCTTTTGACCAAGTTAAAGCGGCTCTCCGATCACGCAGCATTCACTACAGTGTACTCTTCCCTGGAGTCCAGGACGGCGAGACAACTCGTTTCTTCACCACTCCGAGAGAGGCTTCCGCCTGGCTGGACTCGCTACCACAGATTCGCTGATGGTATACCTGTTATGTGCTGTATGACCCTTTTCACTGTTTACTCACCGTAGCCTTGGCCCGGGTCTGGGCTTTCACACGAACTACCACATGGAAGACTTACTTTGTTGCAAAGGTTATGCTCGGTTCAATCCATGGTGTGTCTGGACTTGTGGGGGGATGCTTACTATCCCCACCAGGAAAATTCTAAGCTAATGCCCCTGCCAAAGAATTTGGTCAGGAGACCGTTTAAATATGAAGTTCCTTTACACTTGATTGTTTCCTCGAGGAGTGATGGAGCTCTTGTTCTGTAACTTCATCCAAAGATGGATCGACTTCACTGTGAGGTCGCATTATGGGTTACTTCCCTTCGTCTGACTTTCTTTTTTTTTTCAAATATATATTTTATTAATTTTTCAAAGAAAATACAAAACAGTGGGGGGGGGGGGGGGTGTAGAAGGTCGCCGCCTCCCAATATTGTAACATAATAATACATCGTACATCTTACAGACATAACATAAAAAACCTCTGTTCTGTGGCATTATTGTCGATATATGCATATTTTCCATATCGTTATGTCTCATCACCTCCCTCTGGCATCGCCAGCAGTATTTTGATTATTCAGAAAACATAGAATGCAATCGACTAGGTGTTAAATACCACCTCGTCAGGATCTTAAAATTTGTCTCTTGTATTTTAGTGCAGATGGAGGATTTAAGGGAAAAAATTATCATGTTTTGTTTCTGGACTGCCGTGAAAGTACTTTGAAGGTCTGTTTCCCATTTTGTGATGCATGGTAGACAAGGTGGTTGTGTAGGTGTGTTCAATAGAGTATACATCTTGGATAATACTTGTGTGATTGGTTCTGTGTCTGAGCATATCTCCTCGAACGCCGTCAGGGGTTTAGTATAAGATTGAGGGTTTGGGATTGTTTGGAGGAAATTATGAATTTGGACTGCATTCCAGAATGCAAGTTTAAACGTGCCTGCTGGGTCTATTAATTCTGCAATGGAGGGCCATCTGTCCTGTTTTACAAACTGCAAGGCTTTAACGCATCCAGAGTTTCTCAGTGTCTGAAACTGTCCGGGTGCTATCCCCGGGGGGAACTTGGGGTTTCTCAGAATCGGGGTCAAGGGGGATTCTGTGGACGTTACTAAGGTTTGCAATGTGGGATGGAGACATTGCAGTATAGTGTTACCTATAAAGGGATAGGTTTTCAGTTCTGGTGGAAGTGAATCATAGCACCACAATGCAGATTGTAAAGGTATGTTTGTTTGATGTTGCTCTATATGTGTCCATAATTTGTGCTCCTTATTTCTGTGCCAGTCTACTACTCTGCCTAAATGTATTGCAAGGTAGTATTTCCGGACGTCTGGGAGTGCTATTCCTCCGTAGTGTTTAGGTTTGGATAATTGTGCTCTGGGGATGCGGGGTTTCTTATGTGCCCAGACAAAACGAGTGAAAAGTGTCTGCACACGTCTGAAGTATGTAGGGGGTATTTTGATTGGCAGGGCTTGAAAGAGGTACAAGAATTTGGGTAATATACACATTTTAATTAGGTTACACCTCCCAAACCAGGAATGTAGGCCCTTATTCCAATCCTCCAGTAGTAATCTGATTTTAGTTAGTGGGGGGGAAAATTACTGTCAAATATTAGTGCTGGATCTGGTGGTATCTTCGTGCCTAAATAAGTCAGGGCAGAGGTGGTCCACTTAAACCGGAAGCTTGATTGTAAATTTGCGAGATCGGTAGTTGGTATAGATATACCCATGGCCTCCGATTTTGAGAAATGTAATTTTCAAATTTGACATTTTCCCATAGATTTCAAATTCCTTTAGGAGGTTGGGTAAGGACACTACTGAGTTGGTCAGCGAAAAGAGTAGGTCGTCCGCGTATGCTGACACCTTATGTTGCATGGGACCTAGTGATATTCCGTGTATGTCAGGGTTTAACCTAATTTTGGAAAGAAATGGCTCGAGAGAAAGAACAAATAAGAGGGGGGACAGGGGGCAACCCTGTCTTGTCCCATTTGTAATCAGGAAGGGATCCGACAGAACACCATTCCTCTTTACTTGCGCTGTGGGAGTGGAGTAAATTCCAGCTATCCGGTTGAGCATCACCTCCCCTAGGCCTATGTGTCTGAGTACCGCGTTCATGAAAGGCCAACTGACACGGTCGAAAGCCTTTTCTGCGTCAGTATTGAGAAGACACAAGGGGTCTTCCTGGATCTAGAGATATGCAACAGATTCAGCACTTTCGTAGTGCTATCTCTGGCCTCCCTAGAGGGGATAAATCTGACCTGGTCTAGGTGAATAAGTTTCTGGAGGTGCTGCGCCAACCTGACAGCTAGAACTTTAGTAAATATTTTAAGATCTATATTTAACAGGGATATAGGCCTGTAGCTCCCACATGCCGCCGGATCTTTTCCCTCTTTATGAATTACTGAGATATGGGCACTCAGAGTTTCTCTAGCAAAAACTGCACCAGTTCCAATCTTGTTATACAGTGTAACCATATGAGGTCCCAGTATTGGCAAGAAAGTTTTATAATATTGTAGCGTGTAGCCATCTGGGCCTGGGGCTTTACCCGGTTTCATTGTCCCTATGGCAGTCTGGATTTCTGTCAGGGTTATGGGTGAGTCTAATTCTGCTCTAATCTCTTGGGCGAGGGTTGACATTTGGGAGGATCTAATGTATTCTTCAATCATAGTATTAGGGGAGGTTCCCTGCGACAGATTATATAGTTTGTAGTAGAACTGCCGAAATTCCTCTGTTATATGTGCGGGTAGGGATGCTTTTTTGCCTCCTGATGTGGTAATATGTGGGATATAGGTTGCCGATTTATGGCTTCTGACCGTATTAGCTAAAAGCTTCCCACATTTATCCCCTAACTCATAAGTCTTTGTGCGACCGCTTTGTAGGGCCGCTTTTGCTCTGTATTGTAAGATGTCAGTGATTTGCCGTCGAATAGTTGACAGCTGTGTTTCTGATGCCTGAGTAGGGGCATGCTTGTGTCTGGCTTCTGAAGTGGCAAGTTCCTGTAAAAGTTGTGAAAGCATTTTATTACTTTCTTTTTTAATACGGGCTCCATGGGACATAAGGGTTCCTCTCAGAACTACCTTGTGGGCCTCCCACAATATCCCTGGGTCACAGTCTGCTTGGTCGTTTTCCTGGAAATAGAGGTTTAGCATTTTAGTTACTTCTGCTAACACTTCCGGTGTTTGTATGCGGTTTTCATTAAGCCGCCAAAAATGATGTTTGGGCGAGGAAATGTCCGATAAGCGGTAGCTCAAGAATATTGGTGCATGATCTGACCATGTCCTGTTGCCAATTGATGTCTGTTCAACGGCGTGGAGTTGTGAGGGTGGAATCATGAAATAGTCAATTCTGGTGTAAAGTTGGTGTATGTGGGAATAAAATGTGAAGTCTTTCTCCCCTGAGTGCTGTAAGCGCCATATGTCTATTAACTGTGATTCGTGGCGTATTTTAGCTATCTGTTTAAGTTGGTTTGGTGGGACCGACGTTTTACCCGACGACGTATCTACTGAGGGGATCAAGGGGGTGTTGAAGTCACCTCCCATAATCAGTTGTCCTTCTCTGAAGTCTCTCAGTTTCTCTAATATCTCTTGCAAGAATGTGGCTTGTTGTTCATTAGGGGCATACATGGTTGCAAGCGTTACCTTTATAGTTCCAATTGTGCCTTTAAGGAAGATATATCTTCCTGACGGGTCTATCATGGAACTCTGGTGCTGCCAGGGAATCTTACTTGAAATGAGGATGGAGACTCCTTTGGATTTGGAGTCTGGATTCATGGAATGAAAGGCTGTCGGGAAATGTCTATTTTGTAAGTACGGTAATCTGTTAGACTTAAAATGTGTCTCTTGTTGGAAAGCTACGTCTGTATGGTTTCGTTTTAAGTCATCTAGTAACATACGTCTCTTCTCTGGTATGTTAAGTCCTTTTACATTTAGAGACATCACACTAATTTTGCTGGCTGCCATTTTATATTGGGATGGGGGAAGAGGGAAGGGAGGGTAGGAATGGAGCAGGGGAAGGAAGAAGATTGGAAAGGTAAGTATAGAAAAGAAAAAGAAAATAGGAAAAGGGGTGAACAGAAAGTTATAAAACACAAGCAAGGCCTAGTGTCTTGCCTATGATGTTCCCCCCAAATTAAGGGGATAGTATTTCTGCATATAGCTCCTGGGGGACACAAACTCTATCCCCCAGGAGTATATGTTAACCTAGTCGGGGGAGAGGAAGGACAAGGCTCAGAAGCGGAGCCTCCCGTCTACCCCCCCACCCCAGCATGTCTAACATAGTAGAATTATGAAAAAACTATGTATCTCTTTTAACCTTCGAGCCTCTAAAACTCTATAATAGTAAACGGATAGACAGCATAGTCATCTCTTTGTATTGTTGCAGAGCATAAAACAGATTAAATAAAAACAGTGTAAAATAAAATAGATTAAACTAAATTAAACTACCATCATGCCATTTCGTAGCAATTATACCAATCCAATGCCCGCTGTCTTGGCTGATTAGCTTTTTGTCACCTAAAATTAGGTGTAGGTAGCTATCTAACATATTGAAACCTTTCTTTGTGCTGATATACATCCTATCTCTGAGAGGAATACTACTTCGTGAGGTACCTCATTATGGCTACAGGGTGAACACCTCATCACTCCACCAAATAGGAGCTGATGTCTTTTCCCATGGAACCACCCAGAATAGGTTCTGTAAGCCATTTCTTTCTTTCATCTTACAAGGGTAAGTGTTCATAGATATCTTGTAGACGCTTCTTTTCCGTTACCTATGTCGGATCTGGAAGTTGGTAGTCTCTGTGAGCATTTAGGGTGATAACAGGCAGACCCAAAGATTCGAATAAACCCTTGAGGATTAAATGTTAATGCCTTAGCTCACCATCACAAGAGTTCCTTGGACTATAACGGTAGTCTCCTATCCTTGTGACTTCTGTAGAGTGTTTGTTCTCTTTCAAGGATAAAGTCCCCACACCAATCTGTGAGTCGCTGAAAAAACAGCATCAGTAAAGGCGATGCTGAGGGTTCAGGCTACGTTAAGTGACCATCAGGAACAGCTGTCACACTGCATGGTAAATTGAGGTTCCAGATTTCGGCGTGGCATGTTTGAACTAGTATCCCTCATTGTGAAGGTATAACAATTAAACTCCAACAGTTAAAAATCAATTAACTCTGCAGCTATTGCTTTGAATCCGGAAGAAAAAGGAAAAACCATAACTTTGCTGGGATATTTAGTTTTCATGACTTACGTGCGTCCTCTTGGGAAGGTGCCCTGGATCGACGGCGATTTCTTTGCTGTCTCGGTTGGAAATTATTTCCCATTCTCGGCATTGATGGTCATCCAGGCGGTCTCGGAAGGGGGCCCAGCCAGTCCGGAACATCTATTGGTTCTACATCCAGAAAAGTGAATAGGGCTGGTAATGCGTCTGGCTTGCGTAGCGTGAATGACCTTTGATCCTTTCTGAATGTGGCAGATAAGGGGTACCCCCACCGATATGTCGCTCCTTTTCGCCTGGCCAAATCCAGAAGGGGTTTCAAGATTGCGCGTCTCTGCAGGGTTGCACGTGAGAGGTCTGGAAGGATCTTAACCGTGACGCCATCTAATTCTGGGTCTTCCGTTTCCCAGGCCTTACGCAGGATCTGTTCTTTATGTATATAATGGTGGACTCTGCAAACAACATCTCTGGGTCTCAGAGGGTCAGTAGGTTTAGGTCCTAAGGCTCGGTGAATCCTGTCTATTTCGATGCGGTCTGGAAGGTCTATACCTGGAAGACTGTGTAAGATGGCTACTGCTGTATCTGCCAGATCCTCAGGACCCGTAGCTTCTGGGAGACCCTTGAGTCGCAAATTGTTTCTGCGACTTCGGTCTTCCATCTCTTCCAACCTCAGCGCTTGTTCTTGTAGTGCCTCTGTTTGCGTCTCCTGTCTGTTTTCTATCGCTGACATGCGGCATTCTAGTGTCGCTAAAGAGCCCTCTCCTGCTTCTATTCTGGTGGTTAAAGCTCTTACATCTGCTTTCACTGCTTTCATCTCTCTGCGGTGTGTGGCTTCCACTGTCGCTATGAGAGCTGTAATGTCTGCTTTAGTGGGCAATGCTAGCAATATGGAGCGCAGCTCCTCATCTCCTCTGGGAGTTTGAAAAGAGGGTTGAGAGGACTCACCGAGGCCAGAGCGGAGATCCGGAGGAAAGCCAGCATAAGTATCCGTCTGCTGTGTATCTCCCTGCGGTGACACAGAGCCTTGCGCCGCCTGTCTTCCCGAGTGTTCTCCTCGTGGCGCCGCCATCTTGAGCTCCGGGGAGCCGAGAAGGGAGAGCTGGAATTGCCTTCTAAGCTCGTTAGGAGAGGGCTGCTGTGGAGTGGTTTTAGTCTATTTACCACTCTTCTTCCCCATTCTCTTTCTGGAAGATTGCATAGCTTGTAAAAGTGGCTGAATTAGCTGGGATGAGGGGAGACGGTCGGGAGCTCACACACAGCACGTCTCTATTCAGCCATGTCCAGGCCACGCCCCCTCGTCTGACTTTCTAATTCTTTAGAGCCTATTGAATCACCAGCGGAGACCTCACGGGTGTAAACCGCTTGAACTGCTGTTTCCTCCCCCCGTGTGAAGTTTCGGGGGGGTGGGCTCGCCTCTTCCACGGACCCCCTGTTCCAGCCGGCGAGTTGAATAAGTTTGGGATTAAAACCCGCCTCAGTTTTGGGGAATAGGGTGGGGTGGGGGGAGGGGTAAGTTCCCCTAATGGGGCATGTTTCATCTACTCTAAATATTGGTATCCTCTATTTGTTTTTAGTTTGGTTTTGTTTTTGTTTGATACTTGTCCTAAAATAATTGACTCATCAGCATTGCACTGTCTACAGATATGGCTATTTTGGGTTCTGGGGTCCAGTCCAGGAGCCGTTAACGGCGTAGATCCTAACATTCCCATTATTCCTGGTAGCCCTGTTCTCCCTTAACATCATCTCATGGAACACCAGGGGACTGAACTCCCCAGTCAAGCGTTCCCTGGTGTTCCAATTCATTAAAACTTATAACCCACATATATGTGTGCTCCAAGAGACACACCTGACAGGACATAGGGTTCTGGCCCTTAAAAAACCATGGGTAGGCCACCACTATCACTCCACGCACTCCACATTCTCTAGGGGTGTCACTATACTCATATTGAAGTCACTTCCTTTTCGGCTCTTGGACTTGGCCCTGGACCCTGATGGTCGGTATGTTATTATTCACGCTAAAATATACTCTCTAACGTGGACCATTGTGGGCTTATATTTGCCTCCTCCGGCTTCCTTGCTGGTGCTCAACCAGATCATCGGCAAGATGGCCGACTTTGCATCTGACAATAATGTTATCTTGGGTGACTTTAATCTGGTCCCTGACCCGGATTTTGATAGGCTGACTCCTGCGGGACATCATTGCCCTGGGCTGGCTGAGTGGGCGGATACCTACAGCCTGACTGATGTCTGGAGGTGGCGTCACCCCCAGACCAGGGCTTACACGTGCCACTCGGACTCTCACAGGACGTTTTCCCGCATAGACTTGGTCTTCGCGGGGAGTCGGGTCCTCCCACGGGTCACAGACATACAAATACTGCCAAGGGGAATTTCCGACCATGCACCCCTGTTGTTGTCATTGGACCTTTCCCTTGGCTCAGTAGAAAGCATATGGAGGCTCTCCAGATTTTGGATTACAGACACTGCAGTAGACTCCCAATTTAGAACGGAATTGCTTGATTTTTGGGCTGTAAATGTGGGCTCGGCTGACCCCGTAGTTGTGTGGGATGCCTTCAAGGCCACGACGAGGGGACATTACCAGACCATCATTGCCAGAGTTCGACGAGAGCGTAGGGCAGACTTGATTAAGGCTGAGAGGGAGGCGAGTAGTGCGGAGGCTCTTTTTGTTCGCACTCGAGACCCTGTGCACTATTTGCATCTACATCTAATGACGAAGGAGGTGGTCCGTCTCCGTACCTCTCTTACCCAGAAGAAAATGTTGGCTCAATCCCAACGGATTTTTGAGCAGGGAGAGAGGTCGGGCCGTCTGTTGGCCTGGCTCTCCAGGGAACAGGCGGGAGGGATGAATATCTCACATATTAGGGACTCCTCGGGACAGCTGATCCATACACCGGAAGGGATCAATTGCTGTTTTGCGGAGTTCTACGAATCCCTCTATAGATCCAGGGTAGACTATAGGGGGGAGGATCTGGTTGCATACCTGGCTGACATTGATATCCCAACCCTTACAGTAATGTATCGTGACAAGTTTGACGCTCCAATTACGGCCCTGGAGATATTATAGGCACTTAAATCAATGCAGACAGGGAAAACTCCGGGACCCGATGGCATCCCTGTGGAGTTTTATAAACAATATGCTACAGAACTAGTTGATAAACTTCAGGGCCTCTTCTCTGCATCGACGCGCCTTGAGAAACTCCCAGACACAATGAGTGAAGCAATCATAGTGGTGATCCCCAAGCCAGGGAAAGACCCCACGTTATGCTCTTCGTATCGCCCTATATCCCTTCTGAACGTGGATGCAAAAGTACTGGCAAAAATATTGGCCAATAGGCTTAACTTGGTCATTACTGCCCTCATCCACAGGGATCAAACCGGCTTTATGCCCGGGAGAGGAACTGACCTTAACATCAGACGCCTACATACTCACATAGACAGGGCAATTGAGGTGACTAAAGGAGTGGGGACTTCACTCGACGCGGAGAAGGCTTTTGACTCCGTCGAGTGGGGCTAATTATGGGAAGTGCTCTCGCGATTTGGGTTTGGCCCGGGTTTCACGAAATGGCTCCGCATGCTATATCATGGCCCCTCAGCTAGAATACGTACCAACGGATGCCTTTCGGGGAAGTTCCAATTGTTTCGAGGCACGCGACAGGGGTGTCCCCTCTCCCCGGGTCTATTTTCTCTGGCGATGGAGCCCCTGGCTATATTGTTGAGGGCTGACCCTGGGGTAAGTGGACTCCAGGTGGGTCCCATTGAAGAGAAGTTATCGCTGTACGCGGACGACGCTCTGCTTTATCTAGCGGATGCGTCGTCCTCTTTGCAGATTTCACTCAATCTCATTAACAGATTTGGTGGGTATTCGGGGATTCGCGTTAATTGGGACAAGTCGGTTCTTTTCCCGCTCCATCCCTCGTCCCCTAGGACACCACACCCTCAGCTTAAGTGGGTAGATGACTTCAAGTACCTGGGAATAAAAATTAGCGGTAAAGTCCAAGACTATATGGACAACAATTTGTGTCCACTCATGACACAGCTTACGGATAGGTGTGCTGCCTGGCGTTCCCTTCCATTGACCCCTGTAGGCAGAGTCAATTTGCTAAAAATGATTTACCTCCCCAAATATCTCTACTTTTTCCGTAACACACCCATACACATCCCTAGGACCTTTTTCCGAAGACTGGAGAGTCTGCTGATACACTTTGTCTGGGCTGGGAGGCCACCCAGAGTGGCCAAGCAGATCTTATATCTCCCACTTTCGGGGGGGGATTGGCGCTACCGAATTTTCAAATCTACTACTGGGCAGCCGTCCTGGTCACGATTCGGTGGTGGTTCTCCCAGCCCACGCAGAATCCGGCGGTCACTCTGGAGGCAGCCATTCTGGGTTCCTTTGCTGCCCTGAGCAATCTCCCGTTTCGTGGTCTCAGGGCCAGTTTGTCCATGACAACTCCGATGCGGACTACTGTGAGGGTCTGGCAGGAGGCTAGGAAAATATATGGGAAGCCCAATTACATCTCGCCTCACATGCCCCTATGGGGTAACCCTATGCTCCCCCACTTTTACACTATTCCAGACCCCTCTCTCTGGGCAAAAAAGGGAATCCTTACATTAAAACATATAGTTAAGGATGGCAGTCTTATGACTTTCCAAGCCCTGAGGCAATCCTTTGCTATCCCGTCCTCCTTCCAATTCAGATACTGGCAGCCGAAGCATGCCTTTGAGGCTCAGTTCCCTGCCCCCCTCATTCTGGAACCAGACTCCATTGAACGGCTCTTGACTTCCAGTGTGATGGGCAAGCCTCTCTCAACACTATACCTACTATACCTTACAGTGGAGTACGATGCCAAACTAACTAAAACCTGGGAGAAGTGGAGGGTTGACATTCCCTCTTTGGATGAGGAGGAATGGAAGGAGTGTTTAATCTCCTACATTCCCTCCATGATCGCTGCAAAAGATAGGTTCATACAATTTAAGTTCCTACACAGAGCGTATTTCACCCCACAGACATTGGCGCGCATTTACCATCAAAGAGATCCCAACTGTCAGAGATGCAGGCAGGAGGTGGGCACTTTTTGGCACACGGTATGGTGTTGTCCCAAACTCCGTCCCTTCTGGTCAGCAGTGGCCTCCACACTGAATAATGTCATAGGCTCAGACTTGCTGGTAGATCCCCAAATTCTATTGCTCAGTCATCTGGAGGATGTTGAGGGAGATAGGTACAGTAAATTGTGTCTAACCTTCACATTGTACTACGCTAGGCGGGAAATTCTACTGCGATGGAAACTGGTGGAGCCTCCTACCCTAGCCTCGTGGATAAGGTCGGTGAATAAGGTACTCCCCCTGTATAGATTGACGTATGAAAGTAGGCAATGCCCGGGGAAGTTTGACAAAATCTTTTCATCCTGGGTAGACGCCTCCGGAGATCCTGAACCCCCTACCCCATAGGTAGGACGTGAAATTTAGTTGAGGACATCCTATGTCTCACGTCTATTCTTATGCCCGTCTCCCTTCATCCCCCCCCCCTCCCTTCATCCCCCCCTCCCTTCCTCCCCTTCCCCCCCTCACCGCCCCTATCAGGATTGATTGAATATTGGGTTATTTACCTTATATTATCTAAGAGTTTATATTGTTATGAAGCCATGAGGAATATTGTTGAGTGAAATTTTTGACATTTGCACAACTGGAATATCTGATAAGTAGTGGATATCGCTTAAGGGAAAATCTTGTTGTCATTATTCTCATTGTGTTGACTGTACTAATTTCTTGTATTGTAATGCTGATTTGTTTAATAAAATTTTCTGTTAAAAAAAAAAAGATGCTGCTTGCAGGACTTTTTTTTAACGTCCTGCAAGCGCAGTGCCCCAGTGTGAAAGCACTCGGGCTTTCACATTTGGGGGGGCAGAGGAGGCGTTTTTCAGGCGCTTTACAGGAGCTATTAATCCTTTCTTCGGCCGCTAGTGAGAGTTAAAAGCGATCCTGCTAGCGCCCAAAAAGTGCCGCTAAAACGACGGTAAAGTGCTGCTAAAACTAGCGGCGCTTTACCGCTAACGCGGCCGTGCTAGTAATGTGAAAGGGCTCCTAGAAGTGGCTGTAAACCTCAGAACAATGCACATCTATAGCATTTACTTGCCACTCTCCAAAACACAAGGTGTCATTTCTCTCTGCTGTCTAGCTCCTCTGTAATCTGCATGAGTCACTTCTGACAATTTTCCCTAATGCCAAAAGAAAAAAAGGTGAGAGGGGAGGGAGCTCCAGCTGATTGACAGCCTCAGCTTTGTTCCTGTGTGCTGTGTGAAGGGGGGTGTAATGAGCCTGAAGTATAGAAGAAGGCCTGTCTTACAGCTCTGGCTCAGGAGCCCTGGTAGAGTAACGGAACGCCAGAGCACAGAGTTAGGCTGGGTTCACACTGCTGCGATGGCAGACATACCATGTGGTTCACAGCGCACTGCTATTCACATCACATGTGATGTCTGTGCGGTGGGATATCAGCCATACAGATAGTATGGCTGATGTTGCACCGCATTCGGTCCAAACATGCAAAGGACCCTTTTTTTTTGCTCGGACCAGAATCGGATCGCATGGGTGTTCACACCTATGTGATCCGATTCATGTCCGAACTGTCAGTTCGCAGTGCGATATGCGAGCTGAACTGGGGGTGTCGTTAACATTGTATGACACTCGCCAGCAGTTTGCATATGGCAGTGTGAACTGCCGTGCGAGTCGGTGCGATGCGGTAACCCGCAGTAGATTCGCAGCGTTCCCGCACAGCAGCAGTTGAACCCAGCCATACCCGAGTGCCTGATAAGGATTCTGCTGGAGAATGATGATATGCGTCCGCATAGGCAGGAGCAACTGGCTGTTAGCATGCTGGCAGAACAGCTGGAACTGATGTCAGGCACGGCTTCAGCTGGTCCAGCTCCTAGGCAAGGTCTGACAGTCCAGGTCAGCAACTAGAAGGCAAATCAGACACAGGCAGAAGAGTAGAAAAACAAAAATAGTTGCGCTCTAAATTCCAAAACGTGATAAATAAATGTTCAGTGAATGAAATTTTTAATTGGTCACACAAATAAATAATAATAAACTCTGTAGGTGTTCAGTGACGGTGTAGATGAGTACCAAAAAAAGTCAATCAAATTTCAATAGACAACCAATGATGAATGGTGTTTAGCTAAACTTGTGATCAAATCCAATCCAGAAATCGATGTGACTTTACTTGACAAACCCATCAGCATAAGAAGTGTGCGCTTACCAGCTGTACAGACAGAATATGCCTGTGGCTAACACCCAGCCAGGGCCTTTTCATCAATTGGATAGATCGTCACATCTATGAGGGGTCCTCTGGTCAGTATTTAAGACAGCAGGAATCCTCCGCTGGAAGCTTGTTGCAAATTCTCCGCTGGAAACTTGTTGCATTACAACGGACGCGTTGAATCGTAAGTGGCTGGCTTTAGGACGTCATCTTATGTAGGGGAAACCACACGTAATCTCCTGGCGGGCTTGAAGCACCACAGCGGACGTTACGTCGCTGTACACAATCATCCCCCATGAGCTGGGTTTAGGTGCAGTCAGACATTTTCTGTACAGAGACTCGAATCTTGTGGTGGAAGAGATAGAGTATATTATGGAACTTTGGGGGCCAAATACGCCCCTAGCTTGGCAAATTTTTTCATGGCCCAGTGGGAGGAGGACGCCATCTATGCCCAGGGCAGACCAGAGGTGGTCCTATGGGCATGGTACATAGATGACATCCTCTTCCTATGGCATAGCAGTAGGACCGCTTTGGGCGAATTTATGGATTCGCTCAATTCTAATACTAGGGGGATACATCTCACCTATGAAGCTAACTGTGGGGAGATTAACTTCTTGGATTTGAAGATATCAGTTAGAGATGACATGTTTGTCACCTCTACATTCTTCAAGTCGACAGACCGGAATTCATACATCCCAGTGGAAAGCTGTCATCATGCCTCTTGGCCAAAAGCCAATACATGAGGCTGAAACGGAATTGCACTGAATCAAATCAATTTATAATGCAAGCTGAGATATTAACACAAAAGTTCATAGATAAAGGCCATAATGAAAGACCCTACTTGAAACTTTAGATCAGGTGAGACTAATGGATAGAGATGATCTCTTGAAAGAAAGAATTCCCATACAGAATGGAGCTGATAAGACAGGAGTCCCCTTCATTACAAAATTTTCCAACTAGCATCATAGCATTAAACATATTATGAACAAGCATTGGCATATCCTGGGGAACGATAGATTATTGAGGACCATTTTGCCTATGAGACCTCAGGTGGTGTTCAGGAGTGCTCCCTCTTTGAGAGACAAATTGGCCCCGAATATCTTAAACCCTCCTATAAATAAACCCCAATTTTTTGGGGAATTTACGTGTTTCTATCAATGCAGAAGATGCCAGATATGTTCTCTGAATGGATGTAGGAATAGGAGGACGGCTAGTTTTTCCTCCAGTGTTACATACAAGGATTACAGGATCGAACCCTTTATTACATGCTCCTCGGAGGGGGTAGTCTACCTGCTGCAGTGCCCTTGTGGCCTGCAGTATGTGGGCAGGACCAAACGCCCCCTCCGGGTTCGCCCCAATGAGCATATTAACAACATTAGAAGGGGGTTCACTACTTCACTAAACATTCGGTGTCCAAGCATTATCTGACTACTCACAATAAAGACCCTTCCAACACCATCTTCCTTGGAATAGACAAATATAACCCCCATTGGAGGGGGAGTTGTCTTGTTAGAAATATTTCCAAGCTTGAGATGGCATGGGTACACAGGTTAAAGACCTATACTCCCTATGGTCTAAATATGGATGTTGATGTCAATGCATTCATAGATAATGCCTGATTTTCTAATGTTTGGTGCACATAGTTATTTTTTTTTTTTTTTTCCAAAACAAAGTGGTGTTTTATTAGAAGAGTAGGTTGTATACAGTACATATTCAGACAGCGGTACATTAACAGATTGATCGATATACACTTAATGTCAATATACAGGAAAGAGTAGTAGGTGAGACATGTAGACACAATATGTGGTATTGAGTGAGACAATATGTTGTGCAGTAAATCTATATTACGTATTCACTATCCATTATGTCTAGTGGTGTATATTAATTTGCATATTTTGGGTATTTTATTCAGATATTGCATTACAAGTCGAGGCATTACCTATCCAGGTGTCCCAAATTTTACCATATTTTGCAGGGCAACCCCTATGAACATATATTTCTTTCTTATATGGTAAGACATTATTTATAGCTGAGATCCATTCCTGAAGTGTCGGAGATACAGGTTGTAGCCATTTCCTGGCTATCAATAGTCTGGCCATGAAGAGTGTTTCTTGAAGAAAGATCTTATGGAACTTATCTGAGTCAGGGTCTGGGAATATCCCCAGCAGACATTGTTTGGGGCATAGTGTGAGAGGGGACCCCATTTCATCGTGGATGAATTTCACTATTTGGGACCAATAATCCTGTATTATTGGACACGACCAGAGAAGGTGGAAAAACGTGCTAGAGGGGCTGTCACACCTGGGACATCGCGGGTTCTGGTTGGGTTTATATTTAGCCAGACGGAGGGGGGTCACATATGTCCTGTGCATAATGTAAAGTTGTGTAAGGCGGTCTGATAGCTTTGTGGAGACTTTTTTGCAGGTATCTAAGGCATCTTCCCATTCATCATCCTCCAACCCACCTACATCTTCAGACCAGGGGATTTTTAGCCTATATGCAATGTGCACCGCTGTAGGTCGTAGTAAAGAATTGTAAAATCCTGAAATCAGTTTACAATGATCTGAGTCTAGCATAATATAGAGTACATCTAGCTGTTCCAGTTCTGGGGGGCCATCACTGAATTGCGCTCTTAGGGCGTGTCGGAGTTGCAGGTAACGGAAATGCATATTGTTAGGGAGGTTGAATTCCTCCTTAAGTTGTTGGAATGATTTAAGTATATTGTCAACATAAACATCTGACAAAAACCCCACTCCATGGTCCAACCACAGTTCGTGATCTGGCACCTCCAGCAGTTCCCTTAAGCTCGGATTATTCCATAGAGGGGTATGAGAATGTATAGCTGGTGTTTTGAGTTTTCGTTGTACCACTTCCCATATTCTGCAATGGTGATATAGTAACCCTTTCTTGTTATCTATTTTACTGGTGCCACGGAATATAATCTGGAAGGGGTGTGTGAATCTATGTCCCAAGGGGGAGTTCATTAAGGATAAATATCGTTCCTTATCATGCTTGTCTAGATGGAAGAAATGGGACAGTTGTGCCGCTAAATAGTACAAATTAAAGTCAGGTAATGCCAGTCCTCCCAACTCCGAGGGATTTTTCAGAACTTGCCAGGACAATTTGTGACGACCTGATCCCCAAACAAAGGAATTAAGAATAGTCTCAATGGATTTAAATATCCTTAGCGGAATATATTGCGGGGTGTGCCATAGGACGTATAGGAATTTGGGAAGGAGTACCATCTTAATTAGGTTCACACGACCCATCACCCCAAGTGGTAATTTAGCCCAACTTTGCGTTTTCGATTTCAAGGTAATTATTAAGGGTTCTATGTTAAGACGGATGAAGTCTTCCGGGGAACGGGTCACCACAATTCCCAGATATGTCATGGCGCTGACCCTGACGAGTGGGGAGCTGGCCTGTAGTTCAGTGGGGGCACTTATGTCTAATGGGAGGATTTGGGATTTATCCCAATTTATCTTTAAGCCCGAGTATCTACCAAATTTTTTAATCACTTCCAAAGCCACCTGTAGAGAAGGGCCAGCGTCTGACAAGTATAGTAACATGTCGTCCGCGTACAGACTAATTTTTTCCAGTATATTTCCTCTGCTCAATCCCTGAATGCCCGGATGGGTCCTAAGGGACGAGGCGAGGGGTTCCACCGCGAGTGCGTATAGTAGGGGGGAAAGTGGGCATCCCTGCCTCGTGCCCCTGGATAGTGGGAAAAGATTGGAGGTTTTACCATTAACCAAGACCCTGGCGCGTGGGTTCTGGTACAACAACTTGATCCATTTAATGAACCTGGGCCCAAAACCAAATTTGGCAAGGCATTCCCAAAGGTATGTCCACTCAACAGAGTCGAACGCCTTTGCGGCGTCTAAGGACACCACAACTCTGGAGCCTAGGGAGTCATGATTGGCCTGGATGTTCATATGAAGCCTACGTAGGTTATATGCCGTATTCTTAGCTGGCATGAACCCAGTTTGATCTGGGTGGATCAATGTGTGGATAATGTTATTCAGGCGGAGCGCCAGGGCTTTGGCCAAAATTTTGATGTCCAATTGAAGGAGAGAAATTGGGCGGTAGGATTCTGGGCATTCTAGGTTCTTACCCGGTTTGGGGATTAGTACAATATTTGCCTCTGACATAGAAGGGGGCAGACTCTCGGATTCAAATATGTGTTGAAATAATTCATGAAGTTTGGGAATTAGGCATTCACTATACGCTGTGTAAAATTCCAGAGGTAGCCCATCTGCACCCGGAGCCTTGGATGGACTGAGCAGAGATATCGCTTTAGTTATCTCTATTTCAGTAATGGGGGCCTCAAGTATTTCTACCTGGGCTGGGGTTAGGGTAGGTAGTTCTATATCTGACAGTAATGAGGTAATTTCCTCTATGGGGTTATTCACAGTGGATGAATATAAAGATTCGAAGAATAAACGGAATTCTCCAGATACCTGCCCAGGGTCTGTCACTAGGTTGCCATCAGTGGTCCGAAGTGAAACTACCGTAGGGGGCCTGTGATCTAAGTGTGCTAAGTACGCCAATAAGCGGCCTGCCCTTTCCCCACATTCATAGTGTCTTTGTTTGCTATAATATATTTTCCTATCAGCTTTTTCAAAGTGCAGGTTGTTTACGACCCTAGCCTGTAGCTTCATTTGATCTGCCGTGAGCGGCGAAGGGTTGTCTGTGAAGTTCTTTTCTGCTTCTATTAGGGATTGTTCAGCTTGTTGGAGGATTTGGGAAGACGCCTTGCGGTAACGTGAGATGCGGTGGGACAGGACAAGGCGAGCATGGGACTTAAAAGCGTCCCATACTGTGCCAAAGGGTGCCGTACCCCTATTTGTCTGGAAAAAAAACTCCCACTCAGTGACAACCTCCTCCAAGTCCGGAACTGCCGTCAGCCAAAAGGGATTCAGCCGCCAGTTGTATGTTGATGGGGGTGAATCAATTTTGAGTTTGATCCAGTAGGGGGCATGGTCTGATAGGATACGGGGACTGAAACCCACCTCTCCTAGTAAGGGGGAGATGGTGCGGGATATCAGGATTAAGTCTATACGAGACATGGCATTGTGCGATGCAGAAAAGCATGAGTATGCCCTAGAAAGCGGGTTGCGACATCTCCACGTGTCCACAAGTGCCAGGTCCGTAAGGGTTCTACCAAATCTAGTATCTGCTTGAGGGGGTTCAGTGTGAGATAATGTAGACACACGATCTAGTTCTTTATTCATAACGTTATTAAAGTCACCAAGCCACATGGCAGGCACAGTAGGGAATTGGGACATGAACGATAGTCCCTCGTGTATTGCACCAAATTGAAAGGGGGGGGTATATAAAACGCCAGTATCAGTATTTCTAACCCATTCAGCTTGGCATGCAAAAATAAAAATCTACCCTGGGGGTCAGACCTAAGGGTTAGTAGTACAAACTGCATTGTTTTTGCTATCAATATTGCTATACCTCTGGAGTTGGCCGTAAAGGGAGCTTGGTATAACCATCCTACCCAGGGTTTCTTGAGTGACATCTGCAGTTGACCTGTAAGGTGAGTTTCTACTAGTACCATGAGACCTGCCGACTGTGACTTGAGGAAAGCGAGGACTGCAGTCCGTTTAGCCTTAGCTCTAATACCCCTCACATTCCAAGTGATACATTTAATCTCCGGCATATTATTTACCCCGGTAGAAGCTTGTACCAGGAATTCGCCGTCCAGAGCGTCGCGGACTGCCCCAAAATCGGGGGAGTCCGCGCCGTCTCCCAGCGACCCTCAACTGTGGGCCCTGCAGGGTGGGACAGCCAATTCCATACAGGATGACAAACTTCCAGGTTGGACATATCTCCAGCCAGCTGTAGTGCAATTGCATTTACATATAAACACCTGTTACCGTTACTCTTCAATATGTAATTCATATAATGAACACCAACCCAATCAGAACAAGCTGATTGAAACTGTAACAACGCACCAGAATGCCCGGGTAAACAATGCATCCAGTATATAACAAATGCAGTTTGTTGAAACCAGGCAGACCAGGGAAACCAACTTGCAATTATGAGAAAATAAACGTTGCATTGAAAGTGAAAAACAGCGGGTTCCATACAGATACCCGTATCTAGTGGGGCGAAACTTCGCTGTAAAACAAACAGTAGCAGCAAGGGGGGGGACTACTGGAATAGGAAACCTAGTGTCCAGAGTCCTCTTTTTTAAGTGTCACCTCGGGTTAACCCCTGCCATAAGGATTTGGATAATTAAGTTCAGTCGCTTGTTCACGCGCTGGGTATCTGATCAAATCTCTCCAAAGTGGGGGGGGGGACATTGCACTCCTGGCGAAGGATATGTACGCACCCAGTGTTTAAATTCAAGCGCAGGTTCTGAAGTCAGGAGCGACAGTGGGACAAAAAGCAGCGGGGTCAGCGGAACTTGTGGGGAGGAGGGACAGGTGCACGGATGGCATGACAGCAAGGTAGAGATTGATATCAATATTATAGTACCTGAGTGAGGCAGTTGTTCCGAGTGCTGTTAGTATTGCAACTGGCAGATGTCCCTCTGTGCCTGTGGTGGCGTGGGCAGGGGTTTGGAATAGGTCGAATAGGGTCAGGTGGGCCCGCGGTCCGGCACTGCTTTATCCTCCAGCCAGGCAAACACCGCTTCTGGTGTGTCGAAAAAATGAGCGCGATCCTCACCGACCACTCGTAGTCTCGCAGGGAAGAGCATCGCGTAGGTGTAATGGCGAAGCCGGAGTTGACGTTTGGCTTCAGTGAACAAGGCCCTCTTCTTCTGAACGTCTGCAGAGAAGTCCGGGAACACTTTGATCTCGGTGTTTTTGAAGGGAATATTGCCTTTTAGCCTGGTGAGCCTGAGGACCGCGTCCCGGTCTCTAAAGTTAAGCAGCTTGGCGATGAGTGTTCTCGGCGGTGCACCCTGGGGAGGAGGTTTCGCCGCCAGCCTGTGCGCCCGCTCCACCACGAATGATGTGGAAAACTCGGTCCTCCCAAAGGTGTTGATTAGGAGGTTTTCCAGAAAGGAAGGTGGATCGGGGCCCTCCGACCCCTCTGGTAGGCCGACGAACCGCAAGTTACACCGTCGTAAGCGGTTCTCCATGTCGTCTTGTTTGGCAAGAACCATGGTAAGCTGGTGTTGTAGACGCTCAGTGTGGATTTGTAGGGGCGGTATCTCATCCTCCATATTGCTGATTCGGGTTTCCGTCTCAGTGACCCGGTCTCTCAGTTTTTGCAAATCCTGGCGGATTAAAGAGACATCCACTTTTACCTCCTCTATTTTGCTCGTAAGCGTGCTCTTACAATCCGAGATGGCCTCGAGCACACGTGCCGTGTCTTCTGCAGCCGCATCTGTGTGAGAGGAGGATCCGGCGCCATTTTCCCCTCCCGGCTCCTTGTCCGTGTTGCGGTATTTCGCCAATTTGGCGGCGGGGTCTGTCTTCTGCTTCGGCGGCGACATGATCCCTATATGCAGGAGACTGAACGGAATCCAGCGGTAACCGAGAAAGAGGTAATTTTAAGCTAGGATGTTTAGAAGTGGATTATGGGCAAGCGGAGCTCCCGATTCTCACTCCTTACGCCATGCCAGTCCAGGCCACGCCCCGCACATAGTTATTTTTGGATTAAAAAATTACCTGATATAATGTGAACTCGATCTGAATCGTGAGGAGCAGGATGTGCGGGTTTATGTTACCCCCTAATTTGAGAAGTGGACAGCAGCCTATAGGGGACATAATTGTTGTGAGTTATTTGTTATTTGGGTGGTAGACCAGCAATTTATCTGATTTGTTTACTTAGTGTTATGCTACCATTTAATTAAATAAGATTATATGTCATATACATGGGTCTTAAGATTTGATCATGTATTTTTATCTATCCATCATATAGGTCCATGGAGGGGCCATATATGGGTTAGGGTCGGCGGTCCTTTTAGGTATTGGCCGATCCGGATGTTTGAATGGCCCGATCCGAGGTCTGTGTCTTTATTCATTATTTTCTCGATTATTACATTATTCCTTTTTTGTGAGCTAGGTGACATGCCTGAATGAATCTATACATTTCAGGGTCTCACTGGTTCTTTAAGAATACCAGGTGTGTGGGGGAGTTCGCACACCCAGTGGGGACATTTCCACTGAGAGTCTAACCGACCTTCTTGTTGACATGCACTGTATGGGCCGTGATTTCCACGGGATCGGCCAACCTTGTCGATGTCAGCTGATTTGGCCGTGTCAGTTATGGTCTATGCTGTGTAATGTATTCGGTCGAGAGTGGTATATAGATTGTATGTTCTTTGCCAGACAACCGTTCTGTTTAGACTGTCCTGTTTTTTTTAATTGAATTTCACGATATTTGGAGCTTCTATGGAAATTGTGTTGGCTTCATCCATGGTGACTCTGTATATCTAATAAGGTTTTAGTTTATTTTACCTCCTATTGATACCTATAGATCTTGTACAGTGTCTACAGTAGTTTTAACAACATTAGCTTATATGAGAAATCCCTAAAGTAGTTTGAAATAAGTCCTGCATGTGAATTTATAGGTAGCGTCTTAGCTGGCTACTGATCAGTGCCATTATTGACTCTTCATTTCATTTATAAAATAAATAACATTTTTAGAGAGTAATTTATGTTCTTCTGTCTAGACACAAATCCGGTGTGATACAGGGGTATTGTTGTTTAGAGACGTTTGGACGAATTATAAGTAATCCGGTATTAGTTTAGACTTTTTATATTTACAGGTTAAACTTTTTCCGGCATTGGATTTTAGTTTTTCCCTCATATAAGATGGCGTCTCATGTGGTTTCCCCTACGTAAGATGGCGTCCTAAAGTCAGCCACTAACGATTCAGAGCGAGGCTTGGTTTTCTGTATATGAAGCGGTGCGTCAGTACGCCGCCTGCACCCCATGACGATGTCAAACCTGTGACGAAACGCGTCAAGAGGAGCGATGTACTGACTACACCACGCACTACGTCCCGTTGTTTGTAGCACGGGCGTGTGTATTGCAGCTGGCTGCACATTTGATCTGTTTTAGCTCTATTTACGCACTTTTGGCATTTGTATTTTACTATCTTTAATAAAAGTACCCAGCGAGTTTTACCTATGGCCATCTCAATATTTTTTTCTTTGAGCCACAATTGCACCAATGTCCTTTGTATTGCAACAAGCTTCCAGCGGAGGATTTGCAACAAGCTTCCAGCGGAGGATTCATGCTGTCTTAAACACCGACCAGAGGATAGATGTCAGATGCTCATTGATGTGACGATCTATCCAATTGATGAAAAGGCCCTGGCTGGGTGTTAGCCACAGGCATAATCTGTCTGTGCAGCTGGTAAGCGCACGATTCTTATGGTGGTGGGTTTGTCAAGTAAAGTCACATCGATTTCTGTATTTGATCACAAGTTTACCTAAACACCATTCATCATCGGTTGTCTATTCAAATTTGATTGACTTTTTTTGGTACTCATCTACACTGTCACTGAACACCTACAGAGTTTATTATTTATTTGTGTGACCAATTATAAATTTCATTCACTGAACATTTATATATCACGTTTTGGAATTTAGAGCGCAACTATTTTTGTTTTTTTATTTGTATTTGTGTGCATTTCACTTGGTGTTGCAGCTATTTTAGTTTAGTTTTTGTCCAGCGCAGTTTTTTCTTTTTTGGTTTTACAGGCAGAAGAGTAGTCGGAGTCAGGCTGGGGTCGGTACCAGCAAGACAGATGAGCAGAAGGATAAGGCAAAAGTGTAGTGCAGAGGCAAGCCAGGCAGAGTTCAGACAAAGTCAGGAGCAGATTGAGTCGGCAACGGAAGAGCAATATAGGAACAGATACACAGATGCATCAGGAAAGTAATAGACCAAAGCGCACTGAAACAAGGAACTAATGCAGTTTAAATGGCCCACCTGGTGCCAATGCGCACGTGCGCATGCATAGGCTATATGGCCATGAACAGGATGTCCAGGAATCATGCGCCTGTGCACATGTATGCATCTTCCCTGACAGAAGATGTGTCTTTTCCCTCCAATCAGCTCTAAGAGCTCTAGTACAGTGTGGAACTGCAGCTCTCTGCCCCCTGATTTGTGAGTCTGTAAAAAATGATTTTCATCCCTGAGTTTTACAAAGATGTACAGCACAAATTGATGCAAATACACAGGTACAACTTATGTAGGAGGTATCAGTAAGGATATACAACCACTTTAAACACTTTTTTTTTTTAATGGGTCCGCTGCAGGTTTATGCAAGCATACGCCAGTGCAAGGGCTGTTTTTGTCCACACAGGTGTTCCATGCATCCCTCTGCAGGCAGTTACATTCATGTCAATTAGGATGCAGCGGCTGCATAGACACAGCCACTGCTCCCAAACTGACAGCCGGCCCTCACTAACCTATGAGGCCGTTGGATATGCGGTATAATCTGTATGTAGCTGCGGCTTCATACAGCATACAGAACTGCATTCTGGATTTGAGCCGTCTCATACCCGGAACACAGTAGAGTCTTTCACAGTGGTACTCAGCCATTCAAAGACAGAAATGTATTCTAGCAATGGATACAAAGCTTCCTCTGATTGACTGAGACAGAGGTTGTGACATCATCAGCCGGTCTCTCTGACTCAGGAAGCATTGTATTTATTGCTAGAGCACCACTGTGATAGACTCTACTGTGTTCCAGGTATGAGGCTAGAAGTCTCAGCACAAACCCGGAACAGTGTGGTATGCTGTATGTAGCCTCAGCTACATACTATTTATACAGCACATCCATCGGCCTCACATGTTAGTGAGGAACATGTTCATTTGGGCCAGCTTGGCCCAGACAAGCTGTAAAGTGTATGAAAAGCTTTAGCTTTAAAACAAGTAGGCACATAAAGACTTCTGACTTTTCTCCAACCTTCCTGATTTAATTTTGTTTCCGGGTCTGAGTCTCATTGCGCTTCCATACCACTAACTATGCAGTAATCCTCAATAAAAGATC
The DNA here is from genome assembly GCF_042186555.1 of Aquarana catesbeiana. Classification (NCBI taxonomy): domain Eukaryota; kingdom Metazoa; phylum Chordata; class Amphibia; order Anura; family Ranidae; genus Aquarana; species Aquarana catesbeiana. The sequence continues at coordinate 606,655,827 of NC_133326.1, read as the reverse complement.
GTCTTCGAGCACAGTCTCAGCTTGAGTTGCACAATCCAAGGTTTAACACTATTAAAAAATCAGCCAATGACCGCTTCATGTTCTAACCACATGCTTTGTTAAAGCTGAGCTCCAGATTTTCATACACTTTACATAGTTCATTTAGGGCAGGCTGGCAATTTGATGGCTAATGTTTTAACTGTTTTTAACCTTGAGTTGTGCAAATTAAGATACAACAAAGCTGAGCGTGCACCCGGGGCATATTTTTTCCATGGCTCAGAAAGTATTGAAATTAGAGGGTCCGCATAACAACCCCTGTATTTCTCCCATGTCAGGTTTACTTTAAGCCATGCCTGGTCTTGAGTTCACAATGGCTTTTCATTCCTAGTTAATGAAAGGAAATTAATATGTACGAGATGTTACTGACCTAAATAGCTAATTGAAGTAATTTTTCTTAGTTTATTGTGGTTGTTGAGAATTCAGTTTTTTTTTTTTTTTTTTTTTTAGGGTCATCACAGCCATGTAAAATAATTCAGTCAGCAAAACAAGATTTGTTCCCATATTAATTCTGCTTGGGGTCCTGATTTTTGGAGGGTGGAGCAGAACCTCTTCCCTAGGTTGGATATGGTAAAGCACATCTATGGTCAAAATGTAAGATCATTACATCAGCCTTTCTCAACCATTTTAACACAGAGGAACCCTTAAAATACCTTTCTGGGTTTTAGGAAACCCTTGCTAAAAATTACTGTATGATACATTATATTGATACTCAGTGGGAAGAATGCTCCTTACACTTGGGAAGAATTACCCCTTTACAGATAGCTAAAAAGATCAATGGAGCCAGTAAGAGGCAGGAATGTCTCATTGTTCAAGGAACCCCTAGCAAACTCTGGAGGAACCCTAGTTGAGAAACCCTGCATTACATTAATTTCCGCATTGTATTTCAAATATTTCTAGCCTACTCCTATTACTCCTGAATGGTCTTGAAGTTTGTAAACTTGCGTTGTGAAGTTCTACACACAATTATCTTGAATAACACATCACTATGCTCTTTGAGTAGGCATTGCTGTGTAGACATATATAAAATGAAGATGCAACTGAAACTGACCCAGTGACCAAGCTGGGAGGGGTGAAACGCGTCAGTGGGGCATGGCCAGAGCAGTGCTGGCTAAGGCCATACAAAGCTACTTTTACATCTGAAGCACTGGGTCGGTTTGAGTGGCATCTTCATTGTATATATGTTTACGCTCTTGAATTAGTGCGCTGATGCCTGCACCCATATTCTGGACACCGGCAGGGAAACTTGTCATCCTAAAGCTTTGAGCGATGCTCTAAGTTTGTTAGTAGGCACTGCTGTGTTACACATTTCATAGAGACTGCCTTCTGAACTACAGAGGTGCTGAGAGGAGGGCTTTCAGGAGGTGGAGTCAGTTCAGTAATCACTGCTCCCAGGCATCAAAGTACTATGGGATATACAGCATAATGCTTAGAATTTTAAAGCATGCAGGGAATCCAGGTCCTGTCCCATACCACCATCTTACTTTTTCTATTAAAGAGAGCCTTCCTGCAGCCTTCCTGGTCTCTCCCTGCAGCCAGCCCTCCAGTGGCACTGCGCCAGATCTTGCACATGCATAGACATAGATTTGGTGCTGTGATACATATTGTTCTACGAATAGAGGAGTGTAATGCCTCCTGGGATACCAACATCACACATCCCGAGAGGCATTACTTTTCTCCATTCATAGAACAGTATGTAAATAGATACAACGCTAGATTTCTCTCTGCAAATGCATGAGATCTGGTGTCAACTCTGTTTACTTTCTCCATTATATGGGGGAAAGTTATCAAAACTGGAGCAGACAGAATCTACAGCAGCTGTGTATGGGACTCAATCAGCTTCTATTTCCTCTTTGTTCAGACAAAGTGGGCAGTGAGCAAGCAGGCTTTTATTGCATGTGCAGCTTAGCTTACAGCACTGGGGCGGCCTCTGTGTGCCGGAATGTTGACCTTCTGCGAATGCGCAGGAGTGACTTCATCCAGTGTCAGCCAATGAAGACCAGCACACAGGAGAAGATGTCGGTGAGGACCATTGGAAAGGTATTTAACCCCTTTAGATCCAGTTTAAAGTTTTATTTTTTCTAAATTAAGAAACATGTCATACTCACCTGTTGTGTGCAATGGTTTTTCACAGAGCAGCCATGAATCTCCTCTTCTCGGATTCCCCGCAAGTGCTCCTGGCTCCTCCTCCCTGCTAAGTGCCCCCATAGCAAGCAGCTTGCTATGGGGCAACTCATGTATGCCTGCTCCCGAGCCCTGCTCTGTGTGTCATTAAGATACACAGAACGAGGCTTGGACTCCCCACTGGCTGTGAATGACAGCAGCAGGAGCCAATGGCATAGAATGCATGAAGGTAAAAAACCTTCATCTTTGAAAATGAAAAGTAGAAGCTTATTGGTTGCCATACGCAGCTGCTCCAGTTTTGTTAAGTTCTCCTCTATGAATGGGGGAAGTAATGCCACATGGGATATGTGATGTTGGTATCCAAGTAGGCAGTCTGAGGAGACTGAATGTCACCTAGGCAAACCATAAAAGGATATCTAAATAAAAAAGAAAATGACTAAAAGGTCAGCTATTTTTATTAACTATACACAGTGCAATTGCATGGACAAAGCTCTGTGTTTTCACTGAAAACAATAGGTGACTTATCCTGTTATTGATTTTCTTTCAGAAGTCCTTTAAGCAAAAGACTGGAAGATGCCTTCATTTGAACCAAAGGCTTTCAGACATTTTTATGTTGTACCATGCGTGTGCAACTCACCTAATGCAGCACTAGATGCACAGAGGTAAATTCTTTATTGCACAGACATTTAGAAACATGTTGGAGCAATTCTGACATTGCAAGTGCTTGTTGTCATCTATGTAATATACAAAAAGTGAATTGCTAAAAATCGCTAACAACAAAGTGTCATAAATAAACATATAAAAATATTTTGTCACACAAACTTTTAAATCACAACAGAAGTTGGTGTATCCCCTGATGACACGCGTGCGCATAAAACGCGTAGGAAGGAGCCTTACTGATGCCACGCCGCCGTATCGAAGGTCCTGATCAGTGGCATTGCTGTAAGATTGGCTGTTTATGTTTATCTTTTACTTGGATGTACATCCCTTATTTTAAATTGTATGTCATTTTTTTAAAATAAACTGCTACACTATAAATCATTGCTCAGGCTCCGTGTGGCGAGCATCTTTTTGACCAGGATTCTGTGTGAGGAGCCATTGCCTTTTTGCGAAGAGCAGCTGGATGATTGCTGGGAATTCCCCAAGGTTGATTTGATACAATGCCGTTTACCAACGGCATTCTGGTGAGTGCATATTGGTGACGGAAAAGCACTGGAATCACTTTATATGTTTGTTATCACATGGGAACATACCATTATTGGACCATTCTCATTCACCTTCGGCACAGTCTGCACTTTATGGACTTCTTTGTTCTTTATGAGTTTGTGTGCCGAACTATCTTTTTATGCATATTTATGACACTTTGTTGTTAGAGATTTTTTGGCACTGCACTTTTTGTATATTATTTATCTGAATCAAAGGTTTGGTCACCTTTGTGCTAGCAGCTTCACCTCTTGTGAATGGCAGCTTTAAGATGACAGCTTCAAGAAGCCTCCTGTATGGAGAAACTAGTCACATGCATTTCTCAGGTGTGATATTGGCCCATTCTTCCACACAAACGGTCTTCAAATCTTGAAGGTTCCTTGGGCCTCTTCTATGAACTCTGATCTTTAGTTCTCTCCATAGATTTTTTATTGGATTCAAGTCAGGTGATTGGCTGGGCCATTCTAGCAGCTTTATTTTCTTTCTTTGAAACCAATTGAGAGTTTCCTTGGCTTTGTGTTTGGGATCATTGTCTTGCTGAAATGTCCATCCTCGTTTCATCTTCATCATCCTGGTAGATGGCAGCAGATTTTTATAAGACTGTGTTTTTACATTTTTCCGTTCATCCTTCCTTCAATGAAATGAAGTTTGCCAGTACCGTATGTTGAATAACAGCTCCACACCATGATGTTCTCACCTCCAAACTTCACTGTTGGTATGGTGTTTTTGGGGTGATGTGCAGTGCTATTTGACCTCCAAACATGGTATGTATTAGGGGTGCGCATCTTCACTGGTCCCACGATTCGATTACGATTATCTGGTCAACGATTTGATTCTATTCCGCGATGCATCACGATTACTGACAAGTTCCCACTTCCGCTTAGGCCCCCTTCCTCCCTGCAATCTTCTGGGACACATCACAGGTCCCAGAAGATTGCCCGGCTGTGCAGGACAGCACACTGAGACATGCGCACCCAGGTGTGATGCTGCAAGCTGTCACAGCCGGATGCCCACAGTAGTATTGCCAGCGCCGTGGACAGGCAGGGGAGAGAATTGAGGGTTTGGGTGGCCACGTCACTGGATTGAGGGACAGGAGAGTGTCTGTTTGTTAAAAGTCAGCAGCTAAACTTTTTGTAACTGCTGACTTTTAATAAACTAAAAAATGGGTGGAACGCCACTTTAGGAAGTGCAATAATCCGGTGCACTACAGGGTACAGGAATTCACACACACGGCTGCTGGGAGGTCAGGAGGGATTAGAATCCACAACTGACAAACAGCCCTGTGAAGTTCCCTGTACTGTTCCCTGCTGCTCTATGCATCCATAAGACACATAGAGCCACGGCTTGGCCCCTGCCCCCTGCTCTCCTTATTAGCTCACTGGTTGTGATTGACAGCAGTGGGGCCAATGGATCAACATAGCTGGATGGGAGGGGGCTCCGGTAAGGATTGGGGTGGCTGCTGCACACAGAAGGTTTTTTACAGCAAATTTACACTGTTATACAAGCTGTACACTCACTACTTTACATTGTAGCAAAGTGTCATTTCTTCAGTGTTGTCACATGAAAATATAGAATAAAATATTCACAAAAATGTGAGGGGTGTACTCACTTTTGTGAGATACTGTATATTCGTGACAATGATTCGTAGTTTGAAAAGTTGTTTGTTTATTGAATCTATTAACACACACAATGACAATATCTCTTCTCTGCTCAAATACAATACAACACCCTTCTCACTCAGTTCTTAGGAATGCACTTTGCCATTAATCCAACCTCCAGCACAAAACTAATCAGCTTGGACTGTAAGATTTACTTTAACAAATTACAGAATCATGTTGAATTCATTCGTTATATTCGCTATAATTTCTTTTGTATTAGTTGAAATTCGTTATTTTTTTATTCGGACATTCGAAAGATGCAAAATTCAGCCGAATTTCGATTTGTTACGAAACGAATTGCACACGTCTAGTAAAATTGCGCTTGTTAATGTAAGGTGCACCACTGGACCAAGAATGGAAGCTGGGACCACTATCTTGTCAGTCAAAGAAAAGAACCAGGGAATGACATTTTTCACTGTCCCTTCAAGCGATATTACCTTACCTGGTTAAGTCCCCTCAAAGCCACTAGGTACACATAGCAGGACCATTAAGAAGAAAAGGAGATGCTTCCAATAGTGTAAAATTGTTTATTTACCTAAAAGCTTAGTAACATTGCACTTACACAATACAAAATGTAGCCAGGTATACAGAGAAATTAAACCAGAAGTGCCACTGGTTCTACAGTATGTGTTCCAGCAAACTGAAAATGATGTCACCAGATGTCCTGCCCTACGCATTTTATTAATAACATGCAATGTCTTGAGGAGTTTAGAAATGCTATACAGATAGGAGAGTTATGAAGTTTTTTGAGGAACTGTTATCTATAGTGTACAGCGTATATTGACTTAAAGAACTCTGCCATGATTACATGGTGTTAATTAGGTCTTTATGGAAAAGCATCATTTTTAAGTCAGCATGCTGCCCTAACGCCAGCCTTATGTTAAATGGCAGCTTGAGCCCACCTCTTGGGGCACTAGCTAGTGTCCTTTCCGGGTCCCTCTATGGGGACTGTAAGCACTACCATGCCCTCCCCACCAGGCCACCAGACCCCCAGCAGGATCCAATGGGGATTATGTTTTTAACATCATGGAAATTATTAGGTGCGAGCTGGCCAGATCTATTGCAGGTTCTGACTTGCATAAACCACTGGTGACAACTGGGGATTCGCTCACTTTGTAGGGACTTTCTCTCAAGCGAAGGGAAATCTCCCCAAAATGGACACAGATGGCTAAAAACTGACATGGGGTTATAACCCTTCCTTAACCAAACAAAATAAAAAAAACCCAGCTGTGACTCTAAGCACAATCTTAATAATTTTAATAACCAAGTAAATAACAAATGGATTAAGATGCCAACTAATTGCATGCCAAGACGTAGTTTCTAAAATCAGGATTATTATTACCATACATAAATCACAAGTATCACAAAAAACCCTTATTAAAACACTTGGCCAAGAAATAAAGCATCCTCCTTTACTCTATTGGAAATGAAAACATGTTTTGCCTTTAGTTCTGCTTTAACCACTTCAATACCAGGCACTTAGACACCTTCCTGCCCAGACCAATTTTCAGCTTTCAGCGCTGTTGCACTTTGAATGACAATTGCGCGGTCATGCTACACTGTAACCAAACAAAATTTTTATCATTTTGTTCCCACAAATAGAGCTTTTCTTTGGTGGTATTTGATCACCTCTGGGATTTTTATTTTCTGCTAAACAAATAAAAAAAATAGACTGAAAATTTTGAAAAAAAAAATGTTTTTTTTTGTTTGTTTCTGATACAAAACTTTGTAAATAAGTAAGTTTTCTCCTTCACTGATGGGCACTGATGGGGCTACACTGACGGGCACTGATAAAGTGGCACTGATGAGCACCAATGAGGTGTCACTGATGAGGTGGCACTGATGATGAGCACTATAATGCGGCATTGATGGGGCACTGATAGGCGGCACTGATAGGTGGCACTGATATGCGGAACTGATGGGTACGCATAGGTGGCACTGATGGGCACTGAAAGGCAGCACTGATGGGCACTGATAGGGGGCACAGATGGGCACTGTTAGGTGGCACGATTGGGCACTGATTGGTGGCATGGATGGGCACTGATAGGTGGCACTGATGTACACTAATGGATGGTACTGATGGGCATCACTGATTGGCAGGCATTATTGTTTGGCACTAATTGGCATCCATTGTGGGCACTGATTGGCATCCATTGTGGGCACTGATTGGGATCCCTAGTGGCCATGGTTGGCATACCTGGTGGTGACTAGTGGTGGGCATCCCTGATTGTCCTGGTGGCCTCCCTGGTGGTCCAGTGTGGGCATCCTGGGGGGGGCTGCACTGATAATCAATCAACACAGACCCCCCCTGTCAGAAGAGCAGCCGATCGGCTCTCCTCTACTCGCATCTGACAGACGCGAGTGAGCAAAAGCCGATAAACGGCTTTTCCTGTTTACACTGTGATCAGTCGTGATTGGACACGGCTGATCACGTGGTAAAGAGTCTCCGTCAGAGACTCTGTACCTAGATCATAGTTGCGGTGTGTCAGACTGACACACCACAACAACGATCGCCGTGATGCATGCCCCCGGGGGCGCGCAGCGGCTTGTTATCCTGAAAGATGTCATATGACGTCCGGGCAGGATAACACAACCACTTTGCCGGCGTCATTTTGCTATATGGCGGGCGGCAAGTGGTTAAAGCGGAGTTCCACTAAAAAATGGAACTTCCGCTTTAAGGGAGGTGACCCCCTGACATGCCACATTTGGCATGTCATTTTTTTTGGGGGGGGGGGGGCGCACCGCGGCACCGGAAGGGAGATCACCTTTCCTCCCTCCCTCTCAGCAATCATCTGGGACACATCACATGTCCCAGATGATTGCCCGGCCAGTCACAGTGTGCGGCACGGCTCGCGCATGCACAGTGGGTGCCCGGCTGTAAAGCCACAGCCGGGCGCCCACAGTTACAATGCCGGCGCCGCAGAGAGGAGGGGGTGACGAGTTGGGCTTCGTTCCCCCGCATGGCTGGACCCTGGGACAGGTAAGTGTCCGATTATTAAAAGTCAGCAGCTGCAGTATTTGTAGCTGCTGACTTTTAATTTTTCTTTTTTAAGCAGAACTCCGCTTTAATGTCATGATCACCAGGTATTGTTTTAATAAAAACTGCAAATTTGAAAAGATTTAAAAAAAAAAAAAACATTTTGCAGTATATTAACTTTTTAAAGCTTATACAGTATGAGATTTTAATGATTGGGCTTAGATCTAATTTAACCCATCTCTACTATAGTAAAAGAAAGTGTCTTCATTGCTGATTGCTTACCCACTGTAGAGCTTCCCTCGGCTTTCTGTTCCAGAAATCATGTGCTACAGGCTCAGAAAGTGAGGGTACACAGACAACAAGAAAATCAGTCAATGCATTTTACTCAGTCCTGCTCTGAAGCCATGGATCAGCCCTTTTCTCAATCTTTTCAACATGGAGGAACCTTTGAAATAACTTTCTGGTCTCAGAGAACTATATCTACATAGAAGTTTCTATATCTACGACTCATGATACAGTGAGGGGAAAAAAGTATTTGACCCCCTGCTGATTTTGTACTTTTGCCCACTGACAAAGAAATGATCAGTCTATAATTTTAATGGTAGGTTTATTTTACCAGTGACAGACAGAATAACAACAAAAATATCCAGAAAAACGCATTTCAAAAACGTTATAAATTTATTTGCATTTTAATGAGTGAAATAAGTATTTGATCTTCTAGCAATCAGCAAGATTTCTGGCTCACAGGTGTCTTCTATACAGGTAACAATCTGAGATTAGGAGCACTCTCTTAAAGGGAGTGCTCCTAATCTCAGCTTGTTGCCTGTAAAAAAGACACAACAGTTGGTACGACTATTCGCAAATGGAAGATACACAAAATAAATGTCAATCTCCCTCGGTTTGGGGCATCATGCAATATCTCACCTCGTGGAGTTTCAATGATCATGAGAACGGTGAGGAATCAGCCCAGTACTACACGGGAGAATCTTGTCAATGATCTCAAGGCAGCTGGGACCATAGTCACCAAGAAAACAATTGGTAACACACTACGCCATAAAGGACTGAAATCCTACAGTGCCCGCAAGGTCCCCCTGCTCAAGAAAATGTCAGGGCTGGGCTCAGCCCTTCCTTCTCAAAGCTGGCTGCTCAGCTGTCAGCTAATTGCCTGCTCCTATCTCTCCACAGTTACTCACCTGTTGATGATATCCTGCTCGTCAGTCCTGCCTACTTAAGCCGTCCAGTCCAGATGATCTCTGCCTTCCTGTTTAAGACTTGCTTGGCTGACATTCCTTCTGGCTCCAGATCCTGCTTGCTGTTCTACTACGCTCATCTCTGGCTCCCTGACGTTTTGGCTTGTCTTACTATCCATTCCGGTTCCTGAACTCTGACTATGTTTTGACTACATTTACTCTGTTTACCTCTATTTATTATTATTAAACAAGTGTGATTTAACTGTACTTCTGTCTCAGTCTGGTTCATGTTTTCTGACAGAAAGCACATGTACAGGCCCATCTGAAGCTTGCTAATGAACATTTGAATAATTCAGAGGAGAACTGGGTGAAAGTGTTGTGGTCAGATGAGACCAAAATCGAGCTCTTTGGCATCAACTCAACTCGCCGTGTTTGGAGGAGGAGGAATGCTGCCTGTGACCCCAAGAACACTCCCCACCGTCAAATATGGAGGTGGAAACACTATGCTTTGGAGGTATTTTTCTGCTAAGGGGATAGGACAACTTCATTGCTTTAAAGGGACGATGGACGGGGCAATGTACCGTCAAACATGGGGTGAGAATCTCCTTCCCTCAGCGAGAGCATTGAAAATGGGTCGTGGATGGGTATTCCAGCATGAACCAAAACATATGGCCAAGGCAACAAAGGAGTGGCTCAAGAAGTAGCACATTAAGGTCCTGGAGTGGCCTAGCTAGTCTCCAGACCTTAATCTCATAGAAAATATGTGGAGGGAGCTGAAGGTTCGAGTTACCAAACATCAGCCTCAAAACCTTAATGACTTGGAGAGGATCTCCAAAGAGGAGTGATACAAAATCCCTACTGAGATGTGTGCAAACCTGGTGGCCAACTACAAGAAAAGTCTAAAGGGATCAAAAACTTATTTCACTTATTAACCACCTAAGGACCGAGCCTCTTTTTTACACTTGTTGTTTACAAGTTAAAATCATTTTTTTTTTTTTTTGCTAGAAAATTACTTAGAACCCCCAAACATTAAATATATATATTCTAACACCCTAGAGAATAAAATGGCGGTCGTTGCAATACTTTATGTCACACCGTATTTGCGCACCGGTCTTATAAGCTCACTTTTTTGGGAAAAAATACAGTTTTTTGAATTAAAAAATAAGACAACAGTGGAATTGCGTCCGCTCGTGGAATGGCGACAAACTTTTACCCTTAAAAATCTCCATAGGCGAAGTTTAAAAATTTCTACAGGTTACCAGTTTTGAGTTACAGAGGAGGTCTAGGGCTAGAATTATTGCTCTCGCTCTAATGATCGCGGCGATACCTCACATGTGTGCTTTGAACACCGTTTTCGTATGTGGGCTTTAGCTCATTACAATCTACATAGTACTGGCAGCTGATCGATGCCTTTAAAATTTTATTCACTCTTTCTGTTTCTTCAGAATCCGTCCTGCAAACTGTAGTGATGTCACGGCGCATGCGCAGTCCGTAGCTTCTTTAACCACTTGCCGACCGCCTAACGTATATATACGTCGGCAGAATGGCACGGGCAGGCAGAATCACGTACCTGTACGTGATCTGCCTCCCGCGGGCGGGGGGTCCGATCGGACCCCCCCCCCGGTGCCATCGGCGGTCGGCATCTGACTGGGAGCGTCGGGAGGCGAGGGGGAGACCATCCGATCGTGGCCCCCCCCTCGCGATCGCTCCCAGCCAATGGGAATCCTCCTCTGCCTGTGTGTAGTTTCACACAGGCAGAGGATGTGATGTCATCTCTCCTCGGTCTGGCAGTTTCCGTCCAGCGCCGAGGAGAGAAGACATGTAAGTCCACACAACACAAACACACACAGTAGAACATGCCAGGCATACTTTACACCCCCGATCCCCCCCCGATCCCCCCCCAATCACCCCCCCCCCCCGTCACAAACTGACATTAGCAGTATTTTTTTTTTTTTTTTCTGATTACTGCATTGGTGTCAGTTTGTGACAGTTACAGTGTTAGGGCAGTTAGTATTAGCCCCCTTTAGGTCTAGGATACCCCCCTAACCCCCCCTAATAAAGTTTTAACCCCTTGATCACCCCCTGTCACCAGTGTCACTAAGCGATCATTTTTCTGATCGCTGTATTAGTGTCGCTGGTGACGCTAGTTAGAGACGTAAATATTTAGGTTCGCCGTCAGTGTTTTATAACGACAGGGACCCCCATATACTATCTAATAAAGGTTTTAACCCCTTGATTGCCCCCTAGTTAACCCTTTCACCACTGATCACCGTATAACTGTTACGAGTGACGCTGGTTAGTTTGTTTATTTTTTATAGTGTCAGGGCACCCGCCGTTTATTACCGAATAAAGGTTTAGCCCCCTGATCGCCCGGCGGTGATATGCGTCGCCCCAGGCAGCGTCAGATTAGCGCCAGTACCGCTAACACCCACGCACGCAGCATACGCCTCCCTTAGTGGTATAGTATCTGTACGGATCAATATCTGATCCAATCAGATCTATACTAGCGTCCCCAGCAGTTTAGGGTTCCCAAAAACGCAGTGTTAGCGGGATCAGCCCAGATACCCGCTAGCACCTGCGTTTTGCCCCTCTGCCCGGCCCACCCAAGTGCAGTATCGATCGATCACTGTCACTTACAAAACACTAAACGCATAACTGCAGCGTTCGCATAGTCAGGCCTGATCCCTGCGATCGCTAACAGTTTTTTTGGTAGCGTTTTGGTGAACTGGCAAGCACCAGCCCCAGGCAGCGTCAGATTAGCGCCAGTACCGCTAACACCCACGCACGCACCGTACACCTCCCTTAGTGGTATAGTATCTGAACGGATCAATATCTGATCTGATCAGATCTATACTAGCGTCCCCAGCAGTTTAGGGTTCCCACAAACGCAGTGTTAGCGGGATCAGCCCAGATACCTGCTAGCACCTGCGTTTTGCCCCTCCGCCCGGCCCAGCCCAGCCCACCCAAGTGCAGTATCGATCGATCACTGACACTTACAAAACACTAAACACATAACTGCAGCATTCGCAGAGTCAGGCCTGATCCCTGCGATCGCTAACAGTTTTTCTGGTAGCGTTTTGGTGAACTGGCAAGCACCAGCCCCAGGCAGCGTCAGGTTAGCGCCAGTACCGCTAACACCCACGCACGCAGCATACGCCTCCCTTAGTGGTATAGTATCTGATCGGATCAATATCTGATCCGATCAGATCTATACTAGCGTCCCCAGCAGTTTAGGGTTCCCACAAACGCAGTGTTAGCGGGATCAGCCCAGATACCTGCTAGCACCTGCGTTTTGCCCCTCCGCCCGGCCCAGCCCAGCCCACCCAAGTGCAGTATCGATCGATCACTGTCACTTACAAAACACTAAACGCATAACTGCAGCGTTCGCAGAGTCAGGCCTGATCCCTGCGATCGCTAACAGTTTTTTTGGTAGCGTTTTGGTGAACTGGCAAGCACCAGCGGCCTAGTACACCCCGGTCGTAGTCAAACCAGCACTGCAGTAACACTTGGTGACGTAGCGAGTCCCATAAGTGCAGTTCAAGCTGGTGAGGTGGCAAGCACAAGTAGTGTCCCGCTGACACCAAGAAGACGAACACAGGCCCGTCGTGCCCATAGTGCCCTTCCTGCTGCATTCGCCAATCCTAATTGGGAACCCACCGCTTCTGCGGCGCCCGTACTTCCCCCATTCACATCCCCAACCAAATGCAGTCGGCTGTATGAGAGGCATTTTCTTTATGTCCTCCCGAGTACCCCTACCCAACGAACCCCCCCAAAAAAGATGTCGTGTCTGCAGCAAGTGCGGATATAGACGTGACACCCGCTATTATTGTCCCTCCTGTCCTGACAATCCTGGTCTTTGCATTGGTGAATGTTTTGAACGCTACCATTCATTAGTTGAGTATTAGCGTAGGGTACAGCATTGCACAGACTAGGCACACTTTCACAGGGTCTCCCAAGATGCCATCGCATTTTGAGAGACCCGAACCTGGAACCGGTTACAGTTATAAAAGTTAGTTACAAAAAAAAGTGTAAAAAAAAAAAAAAAACACATACAAAAATATAAAATAAAAAAAAAATAGTTGTCGTTTTATTGTTCTTTCTCTCTCTATTCTCTCTCTCTATTGTTCTGTTCTTTTTTACTGTATTCTATTCTGCAATGTTTTATTGTTATTATGTTTTATCATGTTTGCTTTTCAGGTATGCAATTTTTTATACCTTACCGTTTACTGTGCTTTATTGTTAACCATTTTTTTGTCTTCAGGTACGCCATTCACGACTTTGAGTGGTTATACCAGAATGATGCCTGCAGGTTTAGGTATCATCTTGGTATCATTCTTTTCAGCCAGCGGTCGGCTTTCATGTAAAAGCAATCCTAGCGGCTAATTAGCCTCTAGACTGCTTTTACAAGCAGTGGGAGGGAATGCCCCTCCCCCCCCAACGTCTTCCGTGTTTTTCTCTGGCTCTCCTGTCTCAACAGGGAACCTGAAAATGCAGCCGGTGATTCAGCCAGCTGACCATAGAGCTGATCAGAGACCAGAGTGGCTCCAAACATCTCTATGGCCTAAGAAACCGGAAGCTACGAGCATTTTATGACTTAGATTTCGCCGGATGTAAACAGCGCCATTGGGAAATTGGGAAAGCATTTTATCACACCGATCTTGGTGTGGTCAGATGCTTTGAGGGCAGAGGAGAAATCTAGGGTCTAATAGACCCCAATTTTTGCAAAAAAGAGTACCTGTCACTACCTGTTGCTATGATAGGGGATATTTACATTCCCTGAGATAACAATAAAAATGATTAAAAAAAAAAAAAAAAATGAAAGGAACAGTTTAAAAATAAGATAAAAAAATAATAATAATAAAGAAAAAAAAAAAAAAAAGCACCCCTGTCCCCCCTGCTCTCGCGCTAAGGCGAACGCAAGCGTCGGTCTGGCGTCAAATGTAAACAGCAATTGCACCATGCATGTGAGGTATCGCCGCGAAGGTCAGATCGAGGGCAGTAAGTTTAGCAGTAGACCTCCTCTGTAAATCTAAAGTGGTAACCTGTAAAGGCTTTTAAAGGCTTTTAAAAATGTATTTAGTTTGTCGCCACTGCACGTTTGTGCGCAATTTTAAAGCATGTCATGTTTGGTATCCATGTACTCGGCCTAAGATCATCTTTTTTATTTCATCAAACATTTGGGCAATATAGTGTGTTTTAGTGCATTAAAATGTAAAAAAGTGTGTTTTTTCCCCAAAAAATGCGTTTGAAAAATCGCTGCGCAAATACTGTGTGAAAAAAAAAAATGAAACACCCACCATTTTAATCTGTAGGGCATTTGCTTTAAAAAAAATATAATGTTTGGGGGTTCAAAGTAATTTTCTTGCAAAAAAAAATTATTTTTTTATGTAAACAATAAGTGTCAGAAAGGGCTTTGTCTTCAAGTGGTTAGAAGAGTGGGTGATGTGTGACATAAGCTTCTAGATGTTGTGCATAAAATGCCAGGACAGTTCAAAACCCCCCCAAATGACCCCATTTTGGAAAGTAGACACCCCAAGCTATTTGCTGAGAGTCATGTTGAGTCCATGGAATAATTTATATTGTGACACAAGTTGCGGGAAAGAGACAATTTTTTATTTTTTTTATTTTTTTTTGCGCAAAGTTGTCACTAAATGATATATTGCTCAAACATGCCATGGGAATATGTGAAATTACACCCCAAAATACATTCTGCTGCTTCTCCTGAGTACGGGGATACCACATGTGTGGGACTTTTTGGGAGCCTAGCCGCGTACGGGACCCCGAAAACCAAGCACCGCCTTCAGGCTTTCTAAGGCCGTAAATTTTTGATTTCACTCTTCACTGCCTATCACAGTTTCGGAGGCCATGGAATGCCCAGGTGGCAAAAAAAAACCCCAAATGACCCCATTTTGGAAAGTAGACACCCCAAGCTATTTGATGAGAGGTATAGTAAGTATTTTGCAGACCTCACTTTTTGTCACAAAGTTTTGAAAATTGAAAAAAGAAAAAAAAAAATTTTTTTTCTCGTCTTTCTTTATTTTCAAAAACAAATGAGAGCTGCAAAATACTCACCATGCCTCTCAGCAAATAGCTTGGGGTGTCTACTTTCCAAAATGGGGTCATTTGGGGGGGGTTTGTGCCACCTGGGCATTCCATGGCCTCCGAAACTGTGATAGGCAGTGAGGAGTAAAATCAAAAATGTACGCCCTTAGAAATCCTGAAGGCAGTGATTGGTTTTCGGGGTCCCGTACGCGGCTAGGCTCCCAAAAAGTCCCACACATGTGGTATCCCCATACTCAGGAGAAGCAGCTAAATGTATTTTGGGGTGCAATTCCACATATGCCCATGGCCTGTGTGAGCAATATATCATTTAGTGACAACTTTGTGCAAAAAAAAAAAAAAAAAAAAAAATTTGTCACTTTCCCGCAACTTGTGTCAAAATATAAAACATTCCATGGACTCAACATGCCTCAAAGCAAATAGCTTGGGGTGTCTAATTTCCAAAATGGGGTCATTTGGGGGGGTTTTATGTCATCTGGGCATTTTATGGCCTTCAAAACTGTGATAGGTAGTGAGGAGTAAAATCAAAAATGTACGCCCTTAGAAATCCTGAAGGCAGTGATTGGTTTTCGGGGCCCCGTACGCGGCTAGGCTCCCAAAAAGTCTCACACATGTGGTATCCCCATACTCAGGAGAAGCAGCTAAATGTATTTTGGGGTGCAATTCCACATATGCCCATGGCCTGTGTGAGCAATATATCATTTAGTGACAACTTTTTGTAATTTTTTTTTTTTTTTTTTGTCATTGTTCAATCACTTGGGACAAAAAAAATGAATATTCAATGGGCTCAACATGCCTCTCAGCAAATTCCTTGGGGTGTCTACTTTCCAAAATGGGGTCATTTGTGGGGGTTTTGTACTGCCCTGCCATTTTAGCACCTCAAGAAACGACATAGGCAGTCATAAATTAAAGGCTGTGTAAATTCCAGAAAATGTACCCTAGTTTGTAGACGCTATAACTTTTGCGCAAACCAATAAATATACACTTATTGACATTTTTTTTACCAAAGACATGTGGCCGAATACATTTTGGCCTAAATGTATGACTAAAATTGAGTTTATTGGATTTTTTTTAGAACAAAAAGTAGAAAATATCATTTTTTTTCAAAATTTTCGGTCTTTTTCCGTGTATAGCGCAAAAAATAAAAACGGCAGAGGTGATCAAATACTATCAAAAGAAAGCTCTATTTGTGGGAAGAAAAGGACGCAAATTTCGTTTGGGTACAGCATTGCATGACCGCGCAATTAGCAGTTAAAGCGACGCAGTGCCGAATTGTAAAAAGTGCTCTGGTCAGGAAGGGGGTAAAACCTTCCGGGGCTGAAGTGGTTAACAGCACGATATGTGTGCCGTTTCGCTATCTTCAGCATGCAGGGTTATTTTCTTCCATTGAGAACGGCACAGAGGAAGCCTTGCGATAATGTGCCCTCCTCCTCTCCTTCCTGTTTCTCCTGTTATGAACGGCCTAGCTCGGTTACCGTAGTGACGGCGATCGAGATGCTTGGTGTAAATGCGATCGCGCATGCGTGAGAGTCTAGTCACTCGACGAAGTCTAGTGAGACGAAGCGCGTCGGGAGACTCCACTGCCGCCACAATTTTATACTTAGCGCTTTTTTACTACAAAAAATGTAAGCGTTTTACCTTTTTCAAAAAATGCGTTTTACATACGGAATTATGCTATGTGGCCCCTTTTTATTTTGTGTGGGCCATTTTCCTGAGACGGGCAACTACCAGAAGAGGTTCCCCTAAAGTTCTGATGCCTCTGGAGTTCCATTGCCATTCACTTCAAAGGTCCTCCTTCATTGCCGGTTGGAAATACAAGCCCATCTGACTCATTGAGCGTATGTTCTTATGAGTCCAACCCTTCTGGTAAGCCTGCATTTCTTCTGTTTGGAGGTCCCACCACATTCATTTTCCATATTGGTTATTCACGTGGTGAATAGGATCGTTTCATTCAAGTATTGGACTATGAATAATTATTGTACATAAGTGACACTTGAAGACCACCAGAGACTATATTTTGTGCCTTATGAGAAAAGATTCCTTTTTTCATCACATCCTGTGCATGTAACAATACACTTGTTTGCTCATTTGATATAATAGCGCTACACTTTTTTATATATCGATTTGATGGATCGACTTGGGTACAGTCAACCTGCCCATAGATGGATTAAAGTTCAGCCAGTCCCTGCTGAACTGGCTGAATTTCAATCCATGTATGGTCGGCTTGAGGCTGGCCATGCATGGATAATTTTTTTTTATTAAGCTGATGGGCTGAACAAAAAAAAAAAAACCAAAGGATTCTCCCATCCACACAAGCTAGGTGGATGGAGGAATCCTGTGCTATTATATTCTGACAGCGGTGACTCCTCAGAATACACTGATCAGCACTTTAGCCGATTGGCTGCAGGCACTGGTCGATTGAAAGTTTTCCAACAGTCCCAGAGAATTTGATTAATAGATCGACTTCTGTCAAGAAGGAACAGCCTGCCCATATTGAAATTTGGCCAGTCCCTGCTGAACAGGCCAAATTTCGATCCATCTATGGCCAGCATAAGGCTTCTTTCACATCTGCAGTAAGCTATTGCCCTTTCAAAAGTGATCCTCGGTGGATCACATTTTAGAGGGGGATAGACCAGGGGCGTTGCTAGGGGGTGGTTATTGGGGCTATAGCCCCGAATCTTGGGCCCATAGCCCCGAGTCTCTTGCTGCAGGGTCCCTGCCTAATCAGCGGGTTGCGGCTGCTGCAGCGGGTGGGCTGGCTGCATGAGAGAGGTGGAGGAGAGGAGAGAAGCGAGCAGGTGGACGAGCAGAGATGAAATCTCTCTCCGCCCGCTCCACATTTGCGCTCTTCACAGCCGGGCCTCTTCAATTTGGGAGAGAGGTGCAGCGAGCAGCAGAGAGATGACATCATCTCTCACTGCCCGCCACACATCAGCGCTCTTCCGCCCTCACAGCACAGTGCAGTGGAAGTCACGTGCTTCCTGTCATCGTGGAGCTCCACTTTTCAGCCAGACCCCCTTGCTTCAATGTCGGAGGTGCGGTAGGGAGCAGAGAGATGACAGCATCTCTCACTGCCCGCCCCGCATCACCACTCTCCTGCTCTCACTAAATGAACCAGTGCTGTCAGCCTGCCACCAATGCACATTTGGTGGCACTGGCTGGCATGGCAAGTGACAATCCACATCAGTTGGCAAGTGACAACCCACATCTGGTGGCCGGTGACGTGGCAAGTGACAGTTTGCAAATGGTGGCAGGAGATGTGGCAATCTGCAAATGGAGCCAGGAGATGTGGCAAGTGACAATCTACAAATGGTGGCAGGAGACGTGGCAAGTGACAATCTGCAAATGGTGGTAGGAGACATGGCAATTGACAATCTGCAAATAGTGGCAGGAGATGTGGCAATCTGCAAATGGTGAAAGGTGATGTGGCAAGTGACAATCTGCAAATGGTGAAAGGTGATGTGGCAAGTGACAATCTGCAAATGGTGGCATTAGACGTGGCAAGTGACAATCTGCAAATGGTGGCAGGAGACACGGCAATCTGCAAATGATGGCAGGTGATGTGGCAAGTGGCAATCTGCAAATGGTGGCAGGTAACGTGGCAAGTGAGAATCCACATCTGCTGCCAGGTGAAAGTGGCAAGTGACAATCCACATCTGTTGGCAGGCGACATGGCAAGTGACAATCCACATCTAGTGGCAGGTGATGGTGGCAAGTAAGACGCTGCATCTGGTGACAGGAGATGTGGCAAGTGACACGCCCAGGGCTCCCACTGATTCTGCAGCATGGTGAGATGAACCACTTCATTATATATTAGAATGTAACAATAGAAATAATGCACTTCAATCACCCTGACACCATGGTGCCATGATGATTGAAGATCCAACACCAGCCATCGCCTGTGAAAAATTGCTTACCACTGGTCCACCCCCCCCGTGGGCATACAAAAAGGTTGGTGACTGCTGCTATGGGCTCTAGCCCCAGATCTTTTGCAGACCTAGCAACGCCCCTGGGATAGATACTTTATTAGGTACACCTTGCTAATACCAGATCGCCCCTCTTTTGCCTTCAGAACTGCCTTAATTCTTTGCTGCATAGGAAACATTCCTCAGAGATTTTGGTCCATATTGACATGACAGCATCACACTTTTGCTGCATATTTGTCGGCTGCACATCCATGATGCGAATCTCCTATTCCACTACATCCCAAGGGTGCTCTATTGGATTGAGATCTGGTGACTGTGGAGACCATTGGAGTACAGTGACCTCATTGTCATGTTCAAGAAACAAGTGATGAGATGATTTGAGGTTTGTGACATGGTGCATTATCCTCCTGGAAGGAGCCATCAGAAGATGTGTACACTGTAGTCATAAAGGGATGGACATGATCAGCAACAATACTCAGGTAGGCCGTGGCATTTAAACAATGCTCAATTGGTACTAAGGGGCCCAAAGTGTGCCAAAAAAATATCCCCCACACCATTACACCACCACCACCAGCCTGAACCATTGATACAAGGCAGGATGAATCCATGCTTTCATTTTGCTTACTCCAAATTCTGACCCTTCCATCCGAATGTCACAGCTGAAATCGAGATTTATCAGACCAGTTTTTTCAATCTTCTGTTGTCCAATTTGGTGAGCCTGTACAAATTTTAGCCTCAGATTTCTGTTCTTAGCTGACAGGATGGCACCCGGTGTGGTCTTCTGCTGCTGTAGCCCATCTGCTTTAGGATGTGTGTGTGTTCAGAGGTGGTATTCCACATACCTTGGTTGTAACGAGTGCTTATTTGAATTATTGTTGCCTTTCTATCATCTCAAACCAGTCTGCCCATTCTCCTCTGACCTCTGACATCAGGAAGGCATTTTTGTCCACACAACTCCCACTCACTGGATATTTTCTCTTTTTCTGACCATTCTCTGTAAACCCCAGAGATGGTTATGTGTGAAAATCCCGGTAGATCAGCAGTTTTGGAAATACTCAGACCATTCCGTCTGGCACCAACCACCATGCCACATCCAAAGTCACTTACATCCCCTTTCTTCCCCATTCTGATGCTCGGTTTGAACTTCAACTCATCTTCACCATGTCTAGATGTCTAAATGCATTGAGCTGCTGCCTTGCGATTGGCCGCCAGTTTTTTCTAATGGCCACTCATGTGAAAGACCCCTAAAAGATGAAATTCCTGCCCCCCCCAGCAAATTTAAGATTTAAGTGAAGGGGCTTCATGGACTCTTCATGATTCTCGGTATGTGAGGTGTCCTCCTCACTGCAGGCCCAGCCACAGATTGATTGAAAGTCCTAAATAGGAATGAGCAAAGACTGCTGAGCCATGCATTTCTAACCTGTGTGCTTTGGAGAGCGTTATTAACTAATACACTGACATGTCACTAATCTCCTTCATATAAACATTCGGGGCCAGTGTGTGAGGAATCACGCCTCAATGCACAGCCATATTACTAATGCTCTGAGTAGCAGGTGAGTTAAAACCTTTGGAAATATGCAATTATTCACAGAAATTAAATTTGCTAACAAAGCTTTTATTTGCTCAATTCCCCACTGGAGCATGTTTATTTTATACCTTGTAAAACAGATTAAAGTTAACTCGGCAAGTCATAAAGGCTAATCAGTGAGCCGTGTCATTTCTGTTACTCTGTGCTTAAGCCAACATTTCTACAAGAGATTATTCTTATAGTAATTGTCTGTGATGTCGCAAGATGTTCCACATCCTGGCTTTACACCATGCTCTCAGTGGAACTCCATTTAGAGTAGATGTAGAACCTAATTGGATGACATTTAGTTTGCTAAAGCACTGTGGATCATAAACAGAATTTACCTTTCTTTTATCCTGTATTTCACTGCTGAGGATCTCCTTTAGCCTCTTTGCAACCGATTCCTACCTACATGCAGGCACTTTATTGGGCTTCCTGAGAGTGCCAACTAGAGGGCAGAACATGCCTACACAATGTGAAGCACTCATGACATGGTGACAATGCAGAAGAGAAACTGGAAGACAGGGACAACATGTTGTCACTCAATAACAGGAAGTGCCTGAGCAAGGACATTCATGGCAGGATCCTTCGGTATTATTTTACCACTTGCCTACTGGGCACTTTTACCCCCTTCCTGCCCAAGCCAATTTTCAGCTTTAAGCGCAACACAAATTGTTTCACACAAATAGAGCTTTCTTTTGGTGGAATTTAATCACCACTGGGTTTTTTTATTTTTTTGCTAAACAAAAAATTGTGAAAAAAATAAATAAATAATTTTTTCATAGTTTGCAAACAGGTAATTTTTCTCCACTGATGTGCGCTGATGAGGCTGCACTGATGGGCACTGATAGGTGGTACAGATGGGCACTTATGAGGTGGCACTGGTGGGCACTGATAGGTGGCACTGATGGGCTCTGATAGATGGCACTGATAGTTGACACTGATGAGGAGGCACTGATGGGCACTGATTGACAGCACTTATGACCACTGCTTGGCAGCACTGGTGGGCAGGTGGGCACTGATTGGCAGCACTGGTGGCACTGATAATCAGGACACTGATCATCAGTGCCGATGTCCCTTTAACACAAGCCATTTATCAGCTCTCTTCTCTCCTCACATTGTCTGAGCCCCCTGTCGCTCACCCGCCCGCTCACATGTCTGAGCCCCCTGTCACTCACCCGCCAGCTCACATGTCTGGGCCCCCTGTCACTCACCCGCCAGCTCACATGTCTGAGCCCCCTGCAACTCACCCGCCCTTCACATGTCTGAGCCCCCTGCCGCTCACCTGCCCGCTCACATGTCTGAGCCCTCTGCCGCTCACACTCTCGCTCACATGTCTGAGCCCCCTGCCGCTCACCCGCCCCTCACATGTCTGAGCCCTCTGCCGCTCACCCTCCCGCTCACATGTCTGAGCCCCCTGCCACTCACCCGCCCCTCACATGTCTGAGCCCTCTGCCGCTCACCCTCCTGCTCACATGTCTGAGCCCCCTGCCGCTCACCCGCCCCTCACATGTCTGAGCCCTCTGCCGCTCACCCTCCCGCTCACATGTGTGAGCCCCCTGCCGCTCACCCGCCCCTCACATGTCTGAGCCCTCTGCCGCTCACCCTCCCGCTCACATGTCTGAGCCCTCTGCCGCTCACCCTCCCGCTCACATGTCTGAGCCCCCTGCCGCTCAACCGCCCGCTCACATGTCTGAGCCCTCTGCAACTCACCTGCCCGCTCACATGTCTGAGCCCCTTGCAACTCACCCACCCACTCACATGTCTGAGCTCCCTGTCGCTCACCCGCCCGCTCACATGTCTGAGCCCCCTGTCGCTCACCCGCCTGCTCACATGTCTGAGCCCCCTGTCGCTCACACGCCCGCTCACATGTCTGAGCCCCCTGTCGCTCACCCGCCAGCTCACATGTCTGAGCCCCCTGCAACTCACCCGCCCCTCACATGTCTGAGCCCTCTGCCGCTCACCCTCCCGCTCACATGTCTGAGCCCCCTGCCGTTAACCCGCCCGCCCACATGTCTGAGCCCTCTGCTGCTCACCTGCACGCTCACATGTCTGAGCCCCCTGCAACTCACCCGTCCCTCACATGTCTGAGCCCCCTGCAACTCACCCGCCCACTCACATGTCTGAGCCCCCTGTCGCTCACCCGCCGGCTCACATGTCTAAGCTCCCTGTCGCTCACCCGCCCGCTCACATGTCTGAGCCCCCTGTCGCTCACCCGCCCGCTCACATGTCTGAGCCCCCTGTCGCTCACCCGCCCGCTCACATGTCTGAGCCCCCTGTCGCTCACCCGCCCGCTCACATGTCTGAGCCCCCTGTCGCTCACCCGCCCGCTCACATGTCTGAGCCCCCTGTCGCTCACCCGCCCGCTCATATGTCTGAGCCCCCTGTCGTTCACCCGCCTGCTCACATGTCTGAGCCCCCTGTAACTCACCCGCCTGCTCACATGTCTGAGCCCCCTGTAACTCACCCGCCAGCTCACATGTCTGAGCCCCCTGCAACTCACCTGCCCCTCACATGTCTGAGCCCCCTGCCGCTCACCCGCCTGCTCACATGTCTGAGCCCCCTGCAGCTCACCCGCCCCTCACATGTCTGAGCCCTCTGCCGCTCATCCTCCCGCTCACATGTCTGAGCCCCCTGCCGCTCACCCGCCCCTCACATGTCTGAGCCCTCTGCCGCTCACCCTCCCACTCACATGTATGAGCCCTCTGCCGCTCACCCTCCCACTCACATGTATGAGCCCCCTGTCGCTCACCCGCCCCTCACATGTCTGAGCCCCCTGCCGCTCACCCGCCCCTCACATGTCTGAGCCCTCTGCCGCTCACCCGCCCGCTCACATGTCTGAGCCCTCTGCCGCTCACCCTCCCGCTCACATGTCTGAGCCCCCTGCCGCTCACCCGCCCCTCACATGTCTGAGCCCCCTGTCGCTCACCCGCCCCTCACATGTCTGAGCCCCCTGCCGCTCACCCGCCCCTCACATGTCTGAGCCCTCTGCCGCTCACCCTCCCGCTCACATGTATGAGCCCTCTGCCGCTCACCCGCCCGCCCACATGTCTGAGCCCTTTGCTGCTCACCTGCACGCTCACATGTCTGAGCTCCCTGTCGCTCACCTGCCCGCTCACATGTCTGAGCCCCCTGCCGCTCACCCGCCCGCTTACATGTCTGAGCTCCCTGTCGCTCACCTGCCCGCTCACATGTCTGAGCCCCCTGTCACTCACCTGCCTGCTCACATGTCTGAGCCCCCTGTCGCTCACATGTCTGAGCCCCCTGCTGGCTGCCACCCGCTAGCACTCAGAGGGAGATGTTAGCCGACCAGGAGCAAGTTTGTGCTGAGGTAAGCTAATTGCCAGAGCACCAGGGAAATGGGAGTGAGGAAGGGTTTAACATTGCTGTGTCCACCAATGCAGGTGGCAGATGGGGGGAGTCAGTGGCAGTGAAAGTTACCCCCCATTACCCACCTTGTATTGTCCTCATTGAAGTGACATTTTTACCCACCTCCCCCTTCTGCATTTGTGGTACTGTCAGTATTATTAACCCCCTCCCCCCACATTGGTAGTCATGGAAGGGGTTACAATGTCACTGACCACTAATGTGGGGGGAGGGGGTTAATAATACTGACATCAATGCTGGGGGTTTCATTGCGTCCACTGACAGCAATGCTGGGGGTTTTATTGCGTCCACTGACAGCAATGCTGGGGGTTTTATTGCGTCCACTGACAGCAATGCTGGGGGTTTTATTGCGTCCACTGACAGCAATGCTGGGGGTTTTATTGTGTCCACTGACAGCAATGCTGGGGGTTTTATTGCATCCATTGACATCAATACGGGGGGTCTTTAATGCGCCCACTGAAATCAATGCTGGGGGTCTTTAATGCATCCACTGACATCAATGCTGGGGGTCTTTAATGCATCCACTGACATCAATGCTGGGGGTCTTTAAGGCATCCACTGACATCAATGCTGGGGGTCTTTAATGTGTCCACTGACATCAATTCTGGGGGTCTTTAAGGTGTCCACTGACCTCAATGCTGGGGGTTTTTAATGCATTCACTGATACATGGGCAAGGCAAAGGGGGTAGAGTCGGGGGGGGGGGGCCTGATAACAAAAATAAAATACTTCATACAAAATATAATTTTGTTTTGTTTTGTTTTTTTCTCAGGACAAACAAGTCTTTCTTTCTGTGGCTTTCTTTAAATAAAATATTTTCTATGCAATCCTTAGACAAAAATACATAAAAACAACTAAGGGCTCTTTCACATGGGTGGTCCACATGACGGACTCTGCTTTGCTCAGCGGGGGATCGATCCGTTGGCTATGGGGAGATCGGATGAAAACGGACAGTCTGTTCATCTGATCCCATCCGATCCTCCAGATGGATGGAAAATAGGGTCTCCATCCGTCTGGATTTCACGGTCAGGATCGGATCAGATATCAGACATGTCACCGCTGACATCCACCGCTCCATAGAGGAGACTGCAAGGTCTGATCAGGTCCGCCTGAAAAACTGACAGGCGGACCTGATCGGAAAGTGTTGTTTATACCGACACTAAAATTACAATTATGGTACAAAGTGTTGCACAGTTATTTAGAAATGATATAAATGCTCTGCATCAGACATACATTGCCCAGTTCAGAAATCATCAGGAATCTTGAGACCAGGAATCTTGAGACCCCACACTTGCAGTCTTCTTTAGATAAGCTCTCTCATTTTGATCATATGTGCACCAAAGATGATGACTCTGCAGGCCTTATTTCCAGGCTTTGCCAACACATGACCTCTAAACCCCTACCCTTCCCCCCTTCATATATGGATAAATGGATGGCTGACCTCTGGTCCGATATTTGGTTAGCAACCAAATCTTGCGCACAGAACATTGCTGCTTTGGAAACCCTCATATAGAATACTCTCATAATGGTACTTGATCCCAGCCAGGGTGGCCAAGTATGACTGTCCCCACTTATCCATGCTTCAGGAGCTGCAAAAATATTGGCACCTATATATACATTTGGTGGATGTGCCCTGTGATAAATACATTTTGCTCTGAAATCTTTGTAATTCTCTCTATATAGTCTACTATATAAATATAGTAGACTAGGCCTATCCTTGAATAGCTATGTTGTCATGTCAAAGATGACAATAGAAGTATACTTTTTCTGGCACGTCAAGTTTTTTTTTCCCGTACTTGCAGCATGTTAAAAGGCATAAAACTATATGGAAAATGTGAATATATTGCAGCATGTACTAAATATGTTTTTTTTTTGTTTTTTTTTTTTGCCCTGACATACAATTTTAAGTTAAAAATCCATCAATGTTTACCTGGGCTTTACACCCAACCTCAGACACAAACTAATCAGCAGGAAACTTCACTCTGATTATGAAGTCACAAATAATGGAAGCAAACACTGCAATAAAAAAACGCTGCAAACTATGCAACCAGATCAATCTATCCAAAAGTGTTACACACACAAATGGGACCTTCAATATCATGGGATCATACAGCTGTACCTCCAGTAATGTTGTGTACCTCATCCAATGCAAAAGGTGCAACAAAGGATCTTATGTTGGTGAAACAGGACAGAAGTTGCAAGCGAGGATGAATTTGCACAGACATACCATCAAAGAACATAAAGAAGACTATAGAAGACCTCAATATTTTAGTTCTTAAAGGGAATTTCAGAACTATCCAGGAAAGGAAAACATTTGAACTAAGAATGATACTTCTTTTTGACATGAAAAATAATGGCCTGAATTTAGATATTGGTTTCCTTACACACTATGCTAAAGTTTTACGACCCCCTCTGTGACCAGTATCCCCCCCGCCCCCCCCCCTCCAGTCTATAGCTCTCCCTCTGTCTTATCTCACTAACTCTGCTGCTATCTGTATTACATTGATTTGTATGTGTTTGTTTTTCTCTCTTTTTTTTTCTTTAACATTCTGCTTAAAAATTTGTGAATCCGTACTGCTTGGACCTTGAAGAAGGGGACATACCCCGAAAGCTTGTCCTGAAAAATTGTATGTTAGTGCAAATAAAAAAAAGTATCACGGACAGGACTCAATTTTCTATACCTGGGCTTTGAAACCCTTTTTACGTTGGCCTTATTTATCTTTGCCCACTAGAGGGTGCTGCACAATTATCAATTTAGTTTATATGCCAGTCCAGCCAGAGTAGTGTGCTGTTAACCATTCATACCTGTTGAAATGGCAAGAGTTGGGCGACAAACAACTAACATCAATGGGTATCTTTATAGCAGGTCTGGATAAATCCCAGGACTAAGGTAGCTGCTACAAAATTACAGCTGACACTTTTGTTGCACCTTTGCTGCTGCTGGCAGTGGAAGAGAATGTTTCCTGGCTGTTGCTACTTTATAAATACCTTTATTTAAAGACTGTGTTTTTTTTGTTGTTGTTTTTTTTGGATGGAGTGGTAACTGGTTGGAACTCCTGCCAGGTTTTTATTGCTGTGTGCTCACTATGGAGACCCCCTCTTTATTTGTCCTGGTGACCATTGCCACCAAGGCTAAAAGTGACAGAAAATCCAAAATTGTAAAGCGGACCTTTAGTAATTTTTTCATCTTTCCATCTATTAAATCTTCTGCACTTGTTGTTTTAACTTTGGATAGTAAAACATTTTTTTTTCTGCCAGTAAATACCTTATACAGCCCACTTCCTGTTTCTTGTCTGGAAAAAAAGATTAGGCTTATGACATCATGGACAGCTTTCTCTCTCATTCTCAAGAGCGTTTGCCAGGAAGGGAGGGCGGATGAGTCATAAAAGGGCCAATGAGAGCTGCAGAGCTGGAGCTGCGCCTCTGTGTAAATCCAGGAAGTGAACAGGCAGCAGCTTCAGCTGCCCACAGTTAAAATGGATGCATCCAGACTGAGTGGAGAGAGATTTCTGCAGCATATTTGACAAGTACAGAGTCACAGTATATATAAAATAATATTCAAAGTGGTTGGAGGGAAGCTTCTGAATGGCAAAGATGTTTTTATTACAAATTATGTGAGCGGACTGCAGTCCCCCTTTAAGCTGTCACCTGAACAGAAACAGAGAGAAAATCCTCCTGCGGGGACACTTATTCTGGTGACAGTGGTCTATGAGGTGCCCTCAATTTGGAGACACATCTACAGGACAGGAAGTGAAGGGAAATTTCTTCAATGGGACACAGATGATTGATGGAATTTACCCCCATCTTGCTCTATCCAGAATAAAAAAAGTTTTGGCTTTATATACACTTTAATGTCAGAGAAAATCCTACTTTAGCACATCCGTGGTCTGATTGTAGGAATTGGTGTGCCATGACCACACATACAGGCTTATTGAAAACAACAGTGCAAAAAGTAAAGTGCCGTGCCATAACACCCATCACAAGCCATCTTAGGCCGGCCATACATGGTTCGACTCTCGGGCGGTTCCGCAGATTTGAACCATTAAAGGGTAACTCCACTTTCGTGGGAAAAAAAATAGCAGATTAAAAAAATAATAATATAGAATTTGCAATTGCAACACAAGTCATATTGTAATTGAATGTTATTAAAAATGGCCTTTCTTTTTCAATCTGCAGTTCTGTCATTTTCTGTAAATTTAGTTCAATATGGCCACCTGGAGGTGTTCTGTACACAGAACGCCCCCCAGATATATAATTTCCTGCTTGTGTGATTGGCTCACTGATTTTCCCAGTAGTCTGCACTAAGATACAAGTCAGATATCAGGCATCTCCTGCAACAAAAATGTAATTTTTGGTGAGAGTCTCCCAATAGGAACATGGACACAGACAAACATACAGGGATTTCTTCAGAATAACAAATGAAAATATGGGGGGGATTTTGGGGCTTTAAATGATGCACATAGAAATGTGCCTCCATCCCTGGTTCAGATACACAAGAAAAGGGAGGTTGGGACTTTAGATGAGGCCATTGACTAGTGGAGGTATAGATTGTAAAAGCATTTAATTGGCATAGATGGATGTATAAATACATTATAATTATGCACAGACAAGTAAAAACTGTTAAATTCATTTATATACACACATGTATTCAGGGCATGGACATCAAAAAAATATCATGATTACATACATATTGGCTTCACGGTATAGGATATAAAATGAGTTGATAAGTAAATGTTTGTTGTAAATTCATACATATATACAGACATGTCATCTGAGTGGCACATTGCAATGTTATAAAAGATATGTATTCATTGTATACATCATTGGTTGTAGATAGTGGGACTAGATAGATTCCTATTGGCAGGCATATGACTGCATCCTAAATTCCCGACGCGTTTCGTGTATGACGCACTTCCTCAGGGGGGGGGGATGCTCAAAAGTATCTACAAAATATAGAATATAATTAGTCTAATATAGCACTAGGCGTAACAGGAACAGGCAAGGTTGCCAATCCTGGGTACTTACATGAGATAAAGTACATTGGTGTAAGGTGAGTATGGAGCCAGGATCAGAAAGATTTGTCTCTCCCGGGATCTGAGGTCAGCGTACCAGTAGGGTTCACACACAGAGGGTCCCCAGAACACAGATCACCAGTCTTCATGGTGTATGTAAGTGAGCAAGGTGGTAATGTTCAACAGATCTATGTTAAATAAAAATATTATCCATGAATGATATATAGTATTTTAATGGGGTGTGTTGAAGATAGATAGTCAGATAAGACCGTGGTGACAATTAAACCACGTGCAGGTGACGTTATAGTAGTGAGCCGCAAACCAGGGAGACAGAAATGAAAGAAGAGTGTGCAGAGAACACCGTGACCAATTACCAAGGCATCAAAACGCAGTAAAGAAAAAGTGACTCATTGAGAGAGGCATTGTAAAATGATAGCTTGTTAATTACCTGGAGTGTGTGCATAAGAGTAGGGAGTTCCTGTGAAGAGCAACCTGTCCAAATATGTGTTAGGAAGAACTGTGTCTTGGGAAGTGCTATATATACGCCCCACACGCACGCGGACCACCACCAGCATCACATTGTCACGGTGTGTGCAGGGAGGGGCCATCGATCCGGGCGGTAATCACCGCCGGAACCAATGCCCACATATCCCAGCTGTGCCAGCTATGGTGAAAGAAATCGCATCAACGCCGCAACACCTAGAAGTGACGTCACAGCGGAGACACGGTGCGTGGTGCCGATGCGTTGCGGGAACCCTTCCAACCCCCCAAGCCACCCTGCCCACAAAGGGGCGGAAGGAAAGGGCAACCAGAGTGCATCACAGCTCCCGGGCATGAAACAAGAAATGATCTGTAAAATGGGCAACCATAACAGACCACCAAGTAAATGCAACGCAAAAAGTGCAGTGAGATAACATGTCATAACAATATAAATGTCAAAGGTGTGTGGGCCCCAATTAGATACACTAATATATGAAGCAAACCTCACACAAGGACGGCAGGGGAACACTGCCAATCCAGAAAACAATTGCAAACGCAGTAAAGAAAAAGTGACAATTGATTTCTGGATCTGGAGGTTTGCCCCATATATTAGTGTATCTAATTGCTGCCCACACACTTATCAATTCTTTTTCTATCCTATACCATGAAGCCAATATGTATGCAATCATGATTTTTTTTTTTGATGTCCATGCCCTGAATACATGTGTGTAAATAAATGAAATGAACAGTTTTTACTTGTCTGTTCATAATTGTAATTAATTTATACATCCATCTATGCCAATTAAATGCTTTTACATTCTATACCTCCGCTAGTCAATGGCCTCATCTAAAGTCCCAACCTCCCTTCAGAATAACAAAAGGTAGGAATCTACAATAAAGTTTGTTAAAATCCTTGAAATGTACATTGAACACCCAGGGGGGAATGTTTTTTTTCTCCACAATAGTGGAGTTTCCCTTTAATGGGCAGGCTAAATGTACCAAGTTGATTGATCAATCAACTTGGGTACAACCAGCCTGCCGGATTCTCTTACGATTATCGCTAGCGGCTGCTATAGCCGCTAGCGATAATCACTGGCTTCCCCCACCCCAGACAATGGCTCGGCAAGAGGGGTTCCCCTGTCAGCACCAAAATTTCTTTGGTTACAGGAAAGAAATTTGCACCGTGAATGGCCGGCCATATACTAGTCTGAGATCCTTAAAAGGAAATCTGATTGGTTGCTATGGTTGCATTTAGCAGTTCACTTCTTGTTCTTTTTTTATTTTAATTTTTTACCGAATAAGCAGATAATCTCCAGCGAAGTTGTGTTCAGTCAGTTTCCAGATGTGAGAGCCTCCCTTGCCCTTAGGCTTGTAAATAATGCTGTTAGGTGTACTGTGCATAAGCAGACACATATATAATGCATATGTTACCTATTTACATAGCAATTAATTTAGGAGCAGGTTATGTGCCTGCAGCTGTTAACTGTGCAGCAGGCATTTGACTGTGCTTCCAGTCTATGACTTAAGTAAGTGTGATGTATTATAGTGCTCTAGGTAAGCTGTTATTTGTGGTCTGGTTTGACTTAATGCGTATGGTTACAGGACTGAGATTTGATTGGGGCCCCTCTGTGTTATAACATTTTAGATGTCCTTACCTCACACAGCCCCCCTTGTAAACAACATCAGGATGGAGGTCTGCTTGATGATATATAGCGATTCTTTTAAAGTGGAGGAATAGATTTTATCTATTTTATTCTATTATAACATCTTTGTATTATATACAGTACCTTGAAAAAGTATTCACACCCCTTGAAATTTTCCACATTTTGTCATGTTACAACCAAAAACGTCAATGTATTTTATTGGGATTTTATGTGATAGACCAACACGAAGTGGCACATAATTGTGAATTGGAAGGAAAATGATAAATAGTTTTCAAAATATTTTACAAATATGTGGAAAGTGTGGTGTGCATTTATATTCAGCCCCCCTGAGTCAGTACTTTTGTAGAACCACCTTTCACTGCAATTACAGCTGCAAATCTTTTTAGAGATGATTCTGCCAGCTTTGCACATCTAGAGAGTGACATTTTTGCTCATTCTTCTTTGCAAAATAGCTCAAGCTCTGTCCGATTGGATGGAGAACGTCTGTGAACAGCAATTCTCAAGTCTTGCCACAGATTCTCAATTGGATCTAGGTCTTGACTTTGACTGGGCCATTCTAACACATGAAGATGCTTTGATCTAAACCATTCCATTGTAGCTCTGGCTGTATGTTTAGGGTCGTTGTCCTGCTGGAAGGTGAACCTCTGCCCCAGTCTCAAGTCTTTTGTAGACTCTAACAGGTTTTCTTCTAAGATTGCCCTGTATTTGGCCATCCATCTTCCCAACTCTGACCAGCTTCCCTGTCCCTGCTAAAGAAAAACATCCCCACAACATGATGCTGCCACCACCATGTTTCACGGTGGGGATGGTATGTTCAGGGTGATGTGCAGTGTTAGTTTTCCACCACAAATAGCGTTTTTGCTTTTAGGCCAAAAAGTTTCATTTTGGTCTCATCTGACCAGAGCACCTTCATCCAGATGTTTGCTGTGTACTCCACTTGGCTTCTCGCAAACTGCAAATTTGACTACTTACGGCTTTCTTTCAACAATGGTTTTCTTCTTGTCACTCTTCCATAAAGGCCAGATTTGTGGAGTGCACAACTAATAGTTGTCCTGTGGACAGATTCTCCCACCTAAGCTGTGGATCTCTGCAGCTCCTCCAGAGTTACCATGGGCCTCTTGGCTGCTTCTCTGATTAATGCTTTCCTTGCCTGGCCTATCAGTTTAGGTGGACCATTGATCATTTTCCTTCCACTTCACAATTATGTATCACTTTGTGTTAGTCTATCACATAAAATCCCAATAAAATACGATTCTGTTTTTGGTTGTAACATGACAAAATGTAGAAAATTTCAAGTGGTATTAATACTTTTTTAAGGCACTGTAAGTACTGCCAGTACCTTTAGGCCTCATGCACACTGGAAGTTTGACCATCTCTCATAGACACCATTCCTCCAGGCAGCTGCATTTTGACAGAAAAAATGCTTAAAGCTTGTAAACTCATGTAACGTGTTTAGGCGCATCAAACACTTGGGCGTTAATTCATTTAATTGGGCAAAATAATTTATTCTGGCCATGAAATTAATTAACATTGAAGTGCTAAACGCGCCTAGTGTTAATGCGTGTTTAGATGTGTGTACACTCGTCAAGGGTTTTTTTCTGCCAAAATGCTGCTGCTCCTAGATGCTCTGGCAGTGGGGTTTATTCTGCCTCTAAACTCCTCTAAACCCCTATGTGTGCATGGACACATAGGCTAACATGCAGGGGTGTTTTACCTCCTCCCGCCCGCTGTATAGGGAAATGACGGCAGACGGGATCCCCTCTCGTTCTGGGGTGATGTCATATGACGTCGCCCCAGTGTCACCGCTCTCATGTGTCAGCGGGGGAGCGCGGCGATTGCGAAAGCCGATCAACGACATTTCCTCGCAGGGGAGACTGTACAGATAATCAGGGCACTGATCATCATTGCCCTCATTACAGTGCAGCACCAACAGTGCCCAGAAAGTAATGCTAGTCTGTGCCCATCAATGACACCAATCAGTGCTGCCTATCAGTGCCTGCTCATCAGTGTCACCCATCAGTGCTGCCCATCAGTGCCATCCATCAGTGCCACCTATCAGTGACCATCAGTTATTATCATTGACATTGTCATTCAAAGTGTGACAACGCTGAAACCTGAAAATTGGCCTGGGCAGGAAGGGGGTGAAAGTGCCCAGTATTGAAGCGGTTAAAGGCAAAAAAAACGCCAGATGCCCCTAACATCAGCATTAAAAATGTCCAGTCTTCATTAAAGCTTAAAGTGGTTGTAAAGGCAGAAGGTTTTTTTTTTATCTTAATGCATTCTATGCATTAAGATAAAAAGCCTTTTGAGTGCAGCAGCCCCCCTCAGCCCCTCCAATACTTACCTGAGGTCCATCTAGAACCAGCGATGCTGCAGGAGAGCTTTGGCTGTCCCCCCTCCCCTCCTCATTGGCTGAGACAGCAGCTTGGCTCCATTGGCTCCTGCTGCTATCAAAGTTAATGAGCCAGTAAGGAGAGAAAGGAGTCCCGGGGCACGGCTCCATATCTAAATGGACATAGGGAGCTGTGACTCGGCTCGGGTGCCCCATAGCAAGCTGCTTGCTGTGGGGGCACTCAACAGTAGGGAGGAGCACAGAAGAGGGACCCGAGAAGAGGAGGATCCGGGCTGATCTGTGCAAAACCACTGCACACACATGTACCCATTGAAGTGACTGGCCTCAGGAGATACGCAGAGATTAAACAAATTCTCTTGTGTAAGTTGTACCTGCTTATCTGGAGTCTTCTTCGATTCAAAGTGCAGAATCTCTAAAGCTTGCCTGAGCTGTCAGAAAACAGGGGGCAGAGATCAGAACAGAGCTCAGTGAGGGGAGCTGATTGAAGGGAAGCCCCCCCCCCCTCTTCACACAGCACAAAGCAAAAGAGCTGAGGCTGTCAATCAAAGGCTGTGTGCTCAAGATTTTGGGGCAGAGCAGAGAGCTGCTGACTACCAGTCACCAGCTTCCTGCTCACGGAGCTGTGAGAACCAAGCATTCAGCGGTATTTGTTCACTCGGTCCTCAGTGTTGGAGGTGGTGGGAGACAGATGCAGCATCCACCTAGGTAAGTATGATTCTTAAATAAAAACAAAAAACCCATACTTCTCTTTTATGGCTGGATTCACACATGTCTGGCTGCGGTTTGCAGTGTGGAGTCGGATGCAGTTTTGTTCATAGGTTCAGGTGCGATTCAGGTGCAAATTTCTACTTGAATTTGCACCTAAACCGGACCCAAAATTGCACAGGACCCTTTTTAGAAACAGATCGCTGCCGACATTTGTGAACAGGCTCCATTGAAAGCGGGTCCGATTCACAAGTTTGAAGTGCGAAGCAAGGTCCATAAAGACATGGATGAGCGAGTTTGGGGTGGAGGAACTTGACTGGCTTGACCTCAACCCGATAGAACACATTTGAGTGCCTGACCTCACAAATGCACTTCTGGAAGAATGGTCAAACATTCCCATAGACACACTCCTAAACCTTGTGGACAGCCTTCCCAGAAGAGTTGAAGCTGTTATAGCTGTAAAGGGTGGGTCAAATCAATATTGAACCCTACAGACTAAGACTGGGATGCCATTAAAGTTCATGTGCGTGTAAAGGCAGGCGTCCCAATACTTTTGGTAATATAGTGTATGTGAACTGAGTCTAAAGGATGTAGAGAAGAGAAGGCTTCAGATAAACCGGTACAAGTTATGTAGGAGGAATGGATTCCTCTCTGTGTATCACACACAAATGAGGTAGATGGAGGAATCTTCCACCCCACGGGTCCATGTATACTGACAGCTGTACACGTAGTCGTCACAATACACTGATCAGCGGCTGTAACCGATTTCCTGGAAGCCCATAATAAAGTGTGCTGAGAGGTGTGCTGATGTTTCAGGTTTTTTGACCATCATCAGAGTAGTGTATAGAAACCATGGCCCAAGAACAAAACTCATATATATATATATATATATATATATATATATATATATATATATATATAGCACCTCACAAGTCATTTTCTGTGCTGCATTTGTGCTTTTTAACCTTTAGACCCCTTTCACAGTTTTCAGGCGTTTTAGTGCTAGAAATAGCGCCTGTAAAACGTCTGAAAACCGCCTCCCATTCATTTCAGTGTGACTTTTCAAAGTTAGAAAAAGTCCTGCAAGCAGCATCTTTGGGGCGGTTTGGGAGCGGTGTATACACCGCTCCCAAAACGCCCTACCCATTGAAATGAATGGCCAGCGCTTCCAAAGAGCCTGAAAAGTGCTTCTGAAGCACAGCAAAACGGGCGCTTTTAACCCCTTCTTTGGCTGCTAGCGGGGGTTAAAAGCGCCTTGCTAGTCCCCGAAAAATGCCGCTTAAACAGTGGTAAAGCGCTGCTAAAACGAGCGGTGCATTACCACTAATGCACGGGCGGCCCCAGTGTGAAAGGGGTCTTCTTTTTACCTGGGAACCCTGCCAATACCACACTTCCTGTCCTAAGGGGACAACAATCACTCAATGCCGTACGGTATCTATGGAGAAACAGCATTGTTACCCTAGGACAGAACTAGAGAACTATCTCTGTATATAGGGGGGAGGTGTTCTGTAGAATACAAATATATCTGGGAACAATGTAACTGTAAACAGTACAGCACAGAAAGTTTTCAACTGAACAGATTTCTGCCAGGATCAACAGGTATTTTCTTTTTTTTTTTTTTTAGGAATTATCAAACTGATTTAACAAAACCCTTAAGTGGTTTATTTACCAGATCAAAAGATAGCAAACAAGAGAAGTTAATTGTTCCAGTTCACAAGCACTTTAAGTTATGTACTAATACAAGATCCAGCTATACGTGTTCTCTTTACCACATCCTATGATGTCGATATTTACTGTATGTCTGATAATGGAAGTGTTTTAACATTTTTTCCATTTTACAGAAGAGCAAATGCAGAATTTGTTGAGTTTGGGATAATTGTCCTGACATCCTCTAAGTAGTTTTGTGGTGTGGAACGAATGTTATCTTCTACCGAGGAGTAAGTAAAAACTCTGTTCATATCTCCCACAAAATATTATGTCTAGAAATCTGAGCCATAATCTGTTCCCTTTAGAAAAGTCCATTCTGCTCTTGGAGAGAATTCCTCTTAGCGTTGGTATTTCACACCTTCTGCGCCCAGCCAGGGCTGACTCAGCAGCCAGATTCCCTCTGCCACAACACAATACATTCACCTGGTTTTCATTTGCAAACGAGTTCTGTAGCATTGTTGTTGTTTGCTCCTGCGTGACTTGAGGATGGGACGGTAATGTACAAACGCCATAAAATAGCCTATTGTCAATTGTGTGGGTTAAAGAAAGACTCCACTTTGTTTAACAATTGTTATTACATATTTATGTCCTATGCCAGCTATTTTAGAATTTATTGGCATGAACAATTTCCATTTCAGTCTTCAGCAAGCTAATTTTTATTTTTAAATGCCAAAAAATTCCGTTGTCACTTCCTTGTAACCATGGCATTCACGCCCACACTGGGGGGGATTTTTTGCTATGTTTGTGTACAGAACTGCCCCAGAAATGGAATTTCCTGCCCAGTTTCTTGCTCAAAGTAGCAAGTGATTGCAATGCATATGTTGCTTGTAGCAGAAAGTGAACCTATTTAACCCTTTCACGCGCAGGCCTCACTGCAGGCTAGATGCTAAGGCCAAATTTAGTAGCGTCAATATGTGGCGGTTAAATTGACTATAACGCTATGACTAACTTGCCCACCTAAATAATTTTTTAACAATATATTTTATTTATATATTTATAATGAATTACATTTTTAATACTATAGTTGCAGCATACAGTTACAGTATTAAAAAGTGAACCATGCTTCTTATACAAAAATAAATATAGGGCTTGTTTACTTTTTTTACACTGTTAAAGCGGAGTTCCACCCAAAAGTGGAACTTCTGCTTTTCTGTCTCCTCCCCCACTCAGGTGCCACATTTGGCACCTGAGGGGGGAGGGAGGGAAGGGTACCTGTTTTTGACACTTTCCCACTTCTGTCGGGCCTTGCCACAGTGAGGTACGTCAGATGTCTGGCCCCCTCCTCCTTTCTCCGCTGCTGGACCAATTGGAGTGCGCAGCGCGCTTCGTGCTTGTACAGTAGGGAGCCGGGCGTGAAGCCGAAAGGCTGCACTGCTGGGTACCCTTACTGGTAATGGCGGCGGCTAGAGCCAACAGCCAATCCGAAGATCAGCTGCGGACGGTGCCGACATTGCGGGCACCCAGGGCAGGTAAGTGTCCATATATTAAAAGTCAGCAGCTGCTGACTTTTAATTTTTCGTGGGGGGGGCGGACCTCTGCTTTAAAGTGTTACTAAACTCAGGACCCTGCATTCACTCTATCTGGTCTCCCACAGTACACAGAACATGGAAATACAATTATTTTAGTAAATATAAACTGCTAAATACCTTTTCTCATCAGCAGTATATCAAGAATCTTGTGACTTTTATCAGTGTCTGGTTAAAGCTTGTAGCAGTGGTGACCACTCATACGGGGCGCAGAGGTGCCGCCCCCCCCTAATCTATGCACCCGGACCCTAATCTACATGCAGGGCACCAGGCGCATGAATTTCAATGTTTTTTGTTTTTTTTTTAAGCACATGATTAGAGCCTGAGGCTTTAATTGGCCTAAAAAAAGACTGTGCCCTGAGCCCAACCACTTGTGTGACATTAGTGAAATAATATTCGCTGATGTCTTCCTGTTTCTCCTCCTGGCCAAATGAGGAAGTGGGTCCTGAGACCCAATTGACTGGGAGTTCTAAGACCCGATTGGCCGAGAGTCCTAAGTCCTGATTGGCCAGGAGGAGAAGCATCTGCCGGGACTTGGGAGGAGACGCAGAGGATGTCGCAAGTCGAAGCAGCGACCAGGATGGGGTAAGTGCGGAGCTGGCAGGGGGCCTGGCGGGCGATGGCCAAGTTGATCGGCGATCGATCAAGCAACGGGGGAGAGGGTGGGGGGAAGCGCCGATCAATCAAGTGCCAGGGGTGGGGGGTGGTTGGCTGGCTGGGGGTTGGTGGCTGGATGGGGGCCGCGGGCAACCCCTTGAGAAAATTGAGCACCAGCTGCCACTGGCTTGTATGAGGAGTTTTTATTCTCCTGTGACTGTCCTATGAGGCTACACGACCCATGACCTTCTGCCTGGACAGTGCTGATTGGCTCTGTGCTAATCACATGCACCCTCCCAAGAAAAAAAAAATTCTCTAGCAGTACACACCAAACTGAGCATGTGCAGAGTGCCCCCAAGGCTCTGTTCAATAAGGAGATGGATTCAGGATTGTGGAAGAAGGGGAGAATCAGAGAAGACAGGATTAAACAGCCTTTTTAAACAGTGCAGAGGATTAACCCCTTAGGTTCCACAATGAGTATACCAAGCATGCTTTACTGCATATACAGACTGATTTTACTGTAGTGGGTTTAGTAACACTGTTTAAGTGCTGCAACAAGGGTTTTACCAGCACATAAGAGAGTCAGACCGCAGCTTTCTCATGCAAAGTGTTGGCTTGGCTCTCCAGCCATTCGACATGCCCCCTGAACACTGCTCCAAAAAACAATGCTGCTCAGGGAGTGAGAGCTCTGTTGATTAGAGCAGTATCCTGGGAGGCATGCTTGATCTCTAGAGAGCTGGGCCATTGCTTTGTGTGAGATATCCTTGGTCCAACTCTCCTATATGCTGGCAGCAGATATATTTTAACACTCGCTGCAGCACTTAGTGTTAACAGTATTAAAAAAAAAGTAAAGGAGAACCATATTTAACAGTAGCCTGACCTCAGTGCAGTAATAAATAACAAGGTTTTGGCTTTAAGGTCCATGCAGGGCTGATCCTAGGGTCACAGACGCCTGGGTGCAGAAATATTTCTGACGCCCCACGTGGGCGTGGTCATCTTACCAACTCCTCCCCTTTACAAATGTTTCTATTGCAACGACTCAAGCACAGAGATGCTCCCCTAAGAAGTCTACCCTGGGATCCTCCCATGATCTTTTAACAATAAAGAAAATACAGGAAGAGAGTACACCAATGAGACCTGGAGGGGGTCTCTCTGATGCACACAGAGATGGCTTCTGTTAGAGAGTCTGTTTGAAAGAGCCCCCAGACATATTACAGGAGATGGTCAGAGACTGCAGACATAGTACAGGAGATGGTCAGAGACTGCAGACATAGTACATAGTACAGGAGATGGTCAGAGACTGCAGTTCCTATGGATGTTCCTATGGATGGCAGTAGATAATGGCTGACCGGCTCTCTCACCTGACCCAGCGATACAGCAACAACAGTTCCTCTGATCAGGAGTCAGCTCACTCTGAATTGCCCCTGGCGACTCCACTGTGTGGCTTTCCCTCTGGCACAGGGCAGCAGGGTTCTCTCTCTGATGGCGTCCCCTCAGCACTGTCCTCTCCCTGGAGTCCTGGGTGCACTTCCCTGAAAGCTTTCCCGGGCTCCTGGCTCTCTCTCTCTCTCTCCCATTCAGCTGAGCATCCTGTGTGGGCTACAGTTTCCGGGTTACAATGGGGCTGCCAGTCCTCGGAACTACATGTCCCACAATCCTCTTCTCTGCTTCTTTTTATTGTGTTTCTTCCCTGGCTAATATGAAGGAGGGAGAAGAAACATAGTGGGTGGCTGTAAGCACCGCTCACTAGTACAGCAGCGCGAGGAGGAGAGGGAGGGGGGAAAGAAGAGCCCACGGCTGCTCTCTCTCCACACAGAGACATGGCTGCTCTGATCTCCGGCTGCTTCACTCTCCTCCTCTGACAGGAGGAGGGAGGGGAGATTTGCAGGAAACACAGAGAGCCCTCTTCCTGTTGATAACAGTGCCGGTGGCACAGTCTCTCCTCCTCTGATCCGCTCCTGTCAGGTGCCAGCGGAGGGAGCAAGCGGGATGGGGAGACCGCAGCACCCGCTGCATGCGCTAGGCTAGGACACAGACAAGTAAAGGAGGAGGGAGGGGAGCACTCTGGGGCTTCGGCGCCCCCACCTCTGCGGCGCCTGGGTGCGGTGCACCCAGCGCACCCACCCAGGATTGGCCCTGGGTCCATGCACACTAGGCGGCAGAAAAAATGGCAGAACTGCTGGCAGAAAAAAGCAACAGACAAAATGCACCTGTGGAGCATATTGTACAAGGGTTTGGGTGCGTTTACGAACGTTTGCACTTATAAGCATTTTTCCACAAAACACTAGAAAACACTAGGCACCGCGTTTAGGTGTGTCAAGCATTTTTTCTGCCCAAAAGCTCCTCTCAGTAATGCACTTGTGATGGATTTTGT
The DNA here is from genome assembly GCF_042186555.1 of Aquarana catesbeiana. Classification (NCBI taxonomy): domain Eukaryota; kingdom Metazoa; phylum Chordata; class Amphibia; order Anura; family Ranidae; genus Aquarana; species Aquarana catesbeiana. Next base: position 606,615,283 of record NC_133326.1, on the reverse strand, counting down.
TTTATTTCAGCCTGTAACCGCTCCTCTACAAATATGCCTGGACACATAGGCTAACATAATGTTGCTTCAACAGGCTGAAAGAAAAAATGCTAAACATCTGTATAAGCAGAATTTTTTTATACCCAGTGTGCATGAGGCCATAAAATGATTGTAAAGGTAAAAAAAAAAATTCCAAACAGTGGCGACTGGTGCTCAAAATTTTTGGGGGAGCGCACACAAACTGAAAAATACTAAAACCCCCCCATCAATTATCAATTGTAGCCTCACTATGCCCATCAAATGCAGCCATAGCCATTGTGCCCACCAATTGCAGCCACTGTGCCCATCAATTGCAGCCACTGTGCCCATCAAACGCAGCCACTGTGCCCATCCTATGCAGCCACTGTGCCCATCCTATGCAGCCATTGTGCTCATCATATGCAGCCACGTGTGCTCATCATATGCAGCCACTTGTGCCCATCATATGCAGCCACGTGTGCCCATCAAATGCAGCCACGTGTGCCCATCAAAAGCAGCCACATGTGCCCATCATATGCAGCCACTTGTGCCCATCAAATGCAGCCACTTGTGCCCATCATATGCAGCCACTTGTGCCCATCAAATGCAGCCACTTGTGCCCATCATATGCAGCCACCTGTGCCCATCGACCCCCCCCACTCGCGGCTCTGGCAGCACCCCACCACCACCACGAGCGCGGCTCTGGCAGCACCCCCCCCGCGCACAGCTCTGCCAGAGGGGACTTACCGCAGCAGCTCCTCCAGCGCGTCTTCTCCGTTCCTCTTCCTAAGCACCAGGCATCCAATAGGGTGGCCTGGCGCTTTGGCCAATCAGGAAACAGGTCTGCCGCCCTGCCTCCTGATTGGCGGCGGGGAGGAAGGTTAGTGTGAAATATAGCGAAAATTAATTCGCTATCATCACACAATTGAGTGGGATCAGGACGCACTCTCTGCGCCCCAAGCCCACCCTATTTTGAAGCCTATTAGAACCTCTGGCTCTAATCAGGTGCTTCAAAAAGTACCACCCACTCCCACCCCCGCCATAGGAATCCATGCGTCTGGCGTCCTAAAGGGGCCAGGCGCATGGATGGGGGTGGTGCGCCCGTGCGCCCACAGTGCACAGGCCGCCACTGATTCCAAACATGTTGTGGTTCTGCACAGTGTACCTTCGATCCTCCTCTTCTCTGGTTCCCCCGCTGGCACTCCCGGTTCCTCCCCCATGCCAAGTGGCTTGCTATGGGGGCATTCATGTGGGCTCAATCCTGAGATGCGCTCTGTATGTCCATTGACACACACAGTGTGGCTTGGCCCCGCCCCCACTGACTGTGATTGACAGCAGCAGGAGACAATAGTGCCCACTGCTGCCTCTGAGCCAGTGAGGATAAAGAGAGAGAGCAGCGCTGGATAAACATTGCGCTCAGGTAAGTATTGGGATTTGCTTACAGAAGTTTTTTTACTTTAATGCAGAGAATGCATTATGCCCAGTACACACGATCGGAAATGCCACCAGCAAAACTCCGACGAGAGCTTTTGGTTGGAAAATGCGACCATGTGTATGCTCCATCGGACTTTAGCTGGCCGAATTCCAGCCAGCAAAAGACTGAGAGCAGGTTCTCTATTTTTTGGTCGGAAAAAGTTCCTATCCGAAAATGCGTTCATCTCTATGCAATTCGGACGCGCAAAAATCACGCATGCTCGGAAACAATTCGACGCATGCTCAGAAGCATTGAACTTAATTTTCTCGGCTCGTCGTAGTGTTGTACGTCACCGCGTTCTTGACGGTCGAAAGTTCCGAGAACTTTTGTGCGACCGTGTGTATGGAAGGCAAGCTTGAGCGAAATTCCGTCGGAAAAACCATCCAAGTTTTTTCTGACGGAAATTCCACTCGTGTGTAAAAAAACATTAAGGTGCATTAAGGTGAAAAAACCTTCTGCCTTTAAAACCAATTTAAACAGAGGCACACTGCTATCTACCAGCTTGGAGCGCCCTTTGCATGACCAGTGTAGATAAGATGCACACCTTCCCTTTTAATGACTGCCGCCATTTATTATGCTCCAACCTTAAATCCCATTTAACCTTACCTATAATGACGAAACCACACTTTGTTGGAGTAAAACTGGCCATAGCAGCCTTTTTATTAACAAATATAAAATATATATAAAATATATATATAACATTTTAACCGTAACAAAACTCAAATATCAGTTTCTCCCCCCCGGTGGTCTTTGACGGCACTTCCCAACATAACTCTGTTCCACTTCTACACTGCGGGCCTTTTACCGTATTAGTTACAAAATATCTACAATGGGGTATGGCGCTCCCTATAGGATTATATGGGATGAGCAGCTACAGCAAGGGGGGAGGGGGGGGGATGAGCTGTAGCTGGTCATCCCATATAATCTTATAGGGAGCGCCATACCCCATTGTAGATAATTTGTAACTATTTGGAGGATCCTAAGGCTCGGTTCACACTGGGACGACTTGGGATCCGACTTGTCGCCCCTCAAGCCGCCCCAAGTCGCCCCAGAAAGAGATTCACATGACAGTGAATGGGAGCGTCTTAATAGACACTACTGAAGTCGCTCCGACTTCAGAGCGTACTCCCTGTACTACTTGGATCCGACTTGGTAGGCGACCTGTACCATAGAAATCAATGGAAGTCGCCTCCAAGTCGGATCTCTCTCTAAAGTCAAGCGACTTTGCAGGCAAAAAATTTCGTTTGCCCAGGCAAACCCCTCCCTCCCAGAGAGCTGATTGTCCTGTGATTGGCCACAGCCGAAGTCGCCTGTCCTGGAGGCGACTTAAAGTCGCGTTGTAATTTGCTAAAGTCGCGCTGAAGTCGCGTTGAAGCCGCGTTGAAGTCGCCGTGCAAAGTCGCGCTGAAGTCGTGTTGCCCCTGTGTGAATCGAGCCTTAGGGAAGCTCCTTTCAGGGGGGCTGCACACCTTAATCCTTGTCCTAAGCGCAGCCATCATACATATTTTTCTTTTACCGTATTAGGCCTACGGCCGTGATAACTCCGGCCCAATGACAACTTGTTACCCGCAGTGTCACCATTACCATCTTCAGCTAACCCGTGTTAACTGTACACACCAAGGGGGCTCATACCCACTGAGTCCCCCACACTTCCATCTCATGGGTTAGTTACCACCATCAAAGACCACCACCACCGCCACTTGTCCGCTGCCTCCTAAACTAAACCCCTCCCCTCTCCACACTTTCTATCCAATCCCCCGCTCACCACCTTTCCTAACAACTTTACTTTTAACCCTTGCTGTACCCTTATCACCCCTGTCATGCCGGCCCTCTGCTAGCTCCTTTGCACTCCTCTCGCTCCAGGCCTCTCTAGCTGAAAGCATTTTTTTTTTTTTTATGAAGCCTTTAGTTTGCATGTGATCATTATGTTATACAGTAGCTGACCTCATCATCACATGATCAGGAACCACTCTGATCGTTTCTCAATCAATAATGGAGACTGAAGCTGTCAATCAAAGACAAGTTTGACAATTTTCAGCCTTGCAAAGTATTGGTTGGTAGCTGTCAAAGGAAGAACGTATATTAAACTTTCCTCAGAAGGCATGTATTTTTAGAATATATACCTCTTTTCAGTGGTCTTCTGGTCAGACACATGAGGAATGGGCTATCTTATTCTTTGCTTCTTCTTTGGCGTTGGGCAATATCCAATACTACAGAGAGGGGTGCAAACATTATGCCTCTGCAGTGTTGTACTGTGAGTCCAGACTGACGTGTTCTCATATCCCCAGAAGCTATATGAATGGTAGCTTGAGTTTGAAGAAAGTGGGGCGAATGAAACTGACTGTCATTCAACCCAGAAGTGTACCAGTAGCAAAATGGGGGGGGGGGGGTGCCAGCTCCAAAGAGAAGGTGAGAAGTGCAGAAATACAGAAATGATGCAAGGCAGGATGGATCCATGCTTTCATTTTGTTGATTGATTCCAAGCATGCGTGTTTGTACTTTGGACTTGTGTGATGGACTTGTGTACAGACGATAGGAAAATCTGACAACAGACCGCTGTCCTCTGAAAATTTACTAACCTGCCATCCAACATTTGTTGGTGGAAATTTGGACAACAGTTGTCTGATGGAGCGTACTAGTCTGTCATCACACAATTCCCTGCCAAAAATCCGATTGTGTGTACGAGGCTTTAGTCTCCTGTTCTTAACTGACAGGGGTGGCACCCGTTGTGGTCTTCTGGTGGTGTAGCCCATCCGCTTCAAGGTTCAATGTGTTGTGTGTTCAGAGATGGAATTCTGCATACCTTGGTTGTAACAAGTGCTTATTTGAGTTACAGTTGCCTTTCTATCATCTCGAACCAGTCCGCCCATTCTCCTCTGACATCAACAAGGTATTTTCGTCAACTGCCACTCACACAACTGCCACTCACTGGATATTTTCTCTTTTTTGGACCATTCTCTGTAAACCCTAGAGATGGTTGTGCGTAAAAATCCCGGTAGATCAGCAGTTTTTGAAATACTCAGGCCAGCCCGTCTGGCACCAACAACCATGCCACATTCAAAGTCATTTAAATCCCCTTTCTTCCCCATTCTGATGCTCAGTTTGAACTTCAGCAAGTTGTCTTCACCACGTCTAGATGTCTAAATGCATTGAGTTGTTGCCATGTGATTGGCTGATTAGCAATTTGTGTTACTAAGCAATTGAACAAGTGTACCTAATAAAGTGGCCGTTCAGTGTAAATGGCAGCTTGAGTTCAAAGAAACTGGGGCAAATAAAGCTGGCTGTCATTCAACCCAGAAGTGTACCAGTAACAAGATGAGGGGGCAGCTCCAAAGTGAAGGTGACTATTGCAGAAATGCATTTTTTTTCTATTTTAACTACGGCTGGCCAAAAAATAACAAGAGAAAAACTGGAGTTTCACTTGAAGTAAGCCATATGTAGTGATAGTATACAGTGGTGGCCCGCAATGCAGGGCGCTGGGGCGCCGCCCCCCTAATCAGTGCATCCGGTCCCCTAATCTACATGCGGATGCATGGATTCCAATGGAGTCTTTTTTTTTTTTTTTTTTTTTTTAGAAACACGTGATTAGAGCCTGAGGTTCTAAGGTTCTAATAGGCTTCAAAAAAGGGTGGACTCGGGGCACAGAGCCCACCCAGTTGTGTGAATTTATATTCGCTATTGTCTTCTAGATTCTCCTCCCGGCCAGGGTGACCGGTCCTGAGACCGGTCACCCGAGAGGAGAAGTGATCCTATTGGCCGCCGAAGAGGAGGAGGGAGGAGATGCAGGGAAAGCTGCCGTGAAGCACCAGGAGGTGGAGCCGCCGTCCGGAGGAAGTGCTGCCCGCGTCCTAGATGGGGTAAGTGCGGGGCTGGTGACCGACCAATAGACTGACTGATTGGGGGGTGGGACAATACATTTATTTTACTTGCATTTGGGTTGATTTACTAAAACTTGAGAGTGGAAAATACAGTGCAGCTCTGCATAGAAACCAATCAGCTTCCAATTTTTTTTTTGTCAAAGCTTACTTAAAAAGGAACTGCAGTCTGCTCACATAATTTGTAATAAAAACATCTTTGCCATTCTAAAGCTTCCCTCCAACCACTTTGCATATTATTTTATATATACTGTGATTCTGTACTTAACAAAAATCTCCCACCACTGAGTCTGGCTGCAATAATTTTAACTGTGGGCAGCTGAAGCTGCTGCCGGTTCACTTCCTGGATTTACACAGACACACAGAAGCACACCTCCAGCTCTGCAGCTCTCGTTGGCCCTCTTATGACTCATCCCCCCTTCCTTCCTGGCAAACTCTCACAAGAGTGAGAGAGAGAGCTGTACATGATGTCATAAGCCTAGGCTTTTTACCAGACAAGAAACAGGAAGTGGACTGTATAAGGTATTTACTGGCAAAAAAAAAATGTTTTGCTATCCAAAGTTAAAACAACAAGGGCAGAAGATTTAATAGATGAAAAAAAGACTGAAGGTCTGCTTTAAACAAGCTGACGTTAGAATCTGATTGGCTACCATGCACAGCTGCATCAGATTTTGAACTCTCCAGTTTTAGTAAATCAACCCCAAAATGTCCCCCCTTCAACAACCCTAAAATGCTATTCATAATTGAATCTACATTTTCTATACTCTGTACTGAATACATCTAATGGAATGGGAGTGAGATGGTAAAAACATTTTTTTATGTGGGTAATGGTTTATGAAGACAGCATGTTTTTATTAACAACAGTATAGCAATTAAAAAGACAAAAACATCAGATAATTTAAAACAGAAGAGCTGCTCACAAAAGTGAGTCACAAACACCCCCCTGGTCCCAGGATATAAAAAGGTTATGAGTCTACAATAACAAATGTGAGCAGGGAATTAAAAGCAAATCATAAAACAAAAAACAAAAAAACAGGCCGACTGCAACAAAATGTATTTGCACTTCAGTCGTATTAGTTGATGCTAGACTGCATGTGAACACACACATAACGTGCAAACACAGCTCATCCGAGTACAGTGGAAGAAACACATGCGTCCATAAATTAGGATTCTGCAGCTGAGCTGTCTCAGCACAATAGCTCTTCAGTGTACTCGGCTCTAGGGTCAGATGTGTCCAGTTCATTTGTGTGTACCAAGAGGTCACACAGTGTACACACTGCCTAAAATGGCAACTAGAGTGTGTTTTCAGCATGATAGAGGATTTTGGATGTGGGTTGCATATCTTAGGTTTGGAGTACGTTGGTAATTACCACCTCCCCCTCCCTTTAGACTGTGAACTCCATGAGCAGGGCCCCCCTATTCCTACTGTATTGAACTGTTTTGTAATTGTACTGTCCCCCCTCTACATTGTGAAGCACTGTGCAAACTGTTGGTGCTGTATAAATCCTGTATAATAATAATAATTAGTAGCTGAACCACTTGCCGCCCGCCATATAGCAATATGACGTCGCCAGGATATCAAGATGCTGCACGCCCCCGGGGGCGCGCATCGCGACGATCGTTGTTGCCGTGTGTCAGTCTAACACACCGCAACTCCAATCTAGGTAAAGAGTCTCTCACAGAGACTCTTTACCATGTGATCAGCCGTGTCCAATCACGGCTGATCACGATGTAAACAGGAAGAGACGTTGATTGGCTTTTCCTCACTCGTGTCTGACAGACGCGAGTAGAGGAGAGCTGATCGGGGGGTCTGTGCTGATTGTTTATCAGCGCTGCCCCCCCTCGGATGCCCGCCCAGGACCACCAGGACCACCAGGGATGGCCATCACACTGGACCACCAGGTATGCCACCCTAGACCACCAGGGAAATGCCAATCAGTGCCCAGGTAGCTGCCAATCAGTGCCCATCCCCAATGGTGCCAGTGATGCCTATCAGTGAAATCCAGTGCCAGCCATCAGTGCCCATCAATGCCCATCAGTGCCCATCAGTGCCACCCATAAGTACCCATCAGTGCAGCCTTTCAGTGCCCATCAGTGTCTCCTATCAGTGCCCACCAGTGCCACCTATGAGTGCTCGTCAGTGCCACCTATCAATGCTCATCAGTGCCGCAAATCAGTGCCACCTATCAGTGCTGCCTATCAGTGCCACCTCATCGGTGCCATCTCATTAGTGCTGCCTTATCAGTGCCCATCAGTGCAGCTTATCAGTGCCCATCAGTGAAGGAGAAAGCTTACTTATTTACAAAATTTTATAACAAAAACAAAGAAAAACTTTTTTTTTTTTCAAAATTTTTGGTCTTTTTTTATTCGTTTAGCAGAAAATAAAAACCACAGAGGTGATCAAATACCACCAAAAGAAAGCTCTATTTGTGGGAAAAAAATTATAAAAATTTAGTTTGGGTACAGTATAGCATGACCGCGCAATTGTCATTTAAAAAGTGACAGCACTGAAAGCTGAAAATTGGCCTGGGCTGGAAGGTGTGAAAGTGCCCTGTATTGAAGTGGTTAAAGTGATTGTAAAGGCAGAAGGTTTCTTATCTTAATGCATTCTATGCATTAAGATAAAAAGCCTTCTGCGTGCAGCAGCCCCTCCTCATACTTACCTGAGCCCATCTAGATCCAGCGATGTTGTAGAATTGTCTCAGCTGCCCGGGACTTCCCTCCTCATTGGTACGACAGCAGCGTGGTGCCATTGGCTCCTGCTGCTGTCAATCAGTCAGTCGGCCAACGAGGAGAGAAAGAGGGCAGGCCACAGCTCAGTGTCTGAATGGACACAGGGAGCTGTGGCTCTGCTCCAGTACCCCTATAGCAAGCTGCATGCTGTAGGGGTACTCCTAAAAGAGGGAGGGGCCAGGAGAAAAGAAGAGGGACCAGAGAAGAGGATCTGGGCTGATCTGTGCAAATCCACTGCATGGAACAAGTAAGTATAACATGTTTGTTATTTTTAACAAAAAAAAAAACTAGACTTTACAATCACTTTAAAATAAAAACATGGAGTTGGGCTTTAAACACTAGGAGTAGTGATCGTTCGCTACACATATTGATCAACTGCCTTCCCTTGGAGTGAAGAACACAAGTCGCAAGTAGTAGCTAATAAAGTGGAACTTTAGTGATAAAAATAAGTCCTGCTAAATCACTTCAGGCTAGCCCCTTTTGCAGGTATAGCTATGTAAATCATTAAAAATAAGTGCCTAAAAGTTTTAAAATCCAGTAATACACTGTCTCACCTTGCTCTGCACATGCTCAATTGCTCCCTATTTTTTGGCACTGTGCCGAAAATGTAGAGGCCAATCTGCTGACAGCCTAAAGATTTACTGCTGCTCAGGGGCTCTGGGCTTCAGCAAAATGGTGGCCTCCAGCAAGAAGAAACAGAAGCAATGTTGGAGGCAATTTACAGCACACACTAATTTGGTAGCATAATTGTTAATGTGGAATGTATGTTCCTTGCTAAAGAACATTATTTTTACCAAGTTGTTATGAGTAAAGTTTAATGATCTCAGAATGCTCAGGTGTGTGCGATAGTCAGTCCTTCCTCTCAACAGGTCATAGTTCAAAGATATATTAAATCCAGTTAGCAGACAGTAAGAACACACATAAAAGCTTGCATGCCAACTGTCCTGTATATATGTGCTCAGTCCAGATGATGCTGTGTCTTGGGCTGCATTTCAAGATCACAGCATCAGCCTTCTTTGCGGTAATGAGCGTGCACAGTTATACAAAAGAGGGTATCAGTAGAGGATTGCAGCCAAGAGTGATTCCCATATAATTAGAGGCAGGACAATTCAGAAAGTGGGCGTGATCTGGATGGGACCGTCCCAAAAGGTAGGTGTGGGCTATGGACAGAGATGATAGTGTTTTGGAGACTGGATGAAGTTGTTGGCATGGAGTAGATGTTAGACCAGCACTTGCATGCAAAGTTTAGATTCCCAGAGCAATAACTTCTTGGAAGTGGAGATAAATGGAGTGTGCCTGATTCTGGGTGCATCTATTATGTTGGGTATGGATATTTGTGTTATTAGGAAGCACAAATTTGAGCCTCTAGCCTTGTGGCAACAGTTTGGAGAAGACCATTTTGTGTTCTAGCATGACTGAACTGCATAAAGACATTAAAGGGCTTGTAAACCCTTGTGTGTTTTCACCTTAATGAATCCTATGCATTAAAGCGGACTTCCAATTATTTTTTTCACGTGCTCTAAATCCAATCCCCATCCTCCATTTGCTTTTAATTGGTAACATTTTCTAAATACAGAATACCTGTAATTTATGATTTTCTGGAACACTTCCTGGTCCCTCTGCCTAGGCGATTACGTCATTAGGCTCAATCATCACTAATCATGGGGTACTTTGTCGCAGTAAGTGGGCTTGGCACCATATAGCAATATGGTGTGACCAAATCCCCATATTTTTTGATAATGTTTTTTTGAAAATGTTTAGGTGTTTATAAACTAGCCTTGCTGGAGGTAAATGTCTTTTTTGCATGTGTGCGCTGTAATATTTTCTTCTACTGTATGGTCTTATGGCTGCACCATCTTTAATGCATCTTTTAGGGTGTGCCCCCCAAATATCTTGTTTGTATATTGTATGGATTCTGACCAAATCCCTTTGGGTGAGGAGCACCCCACTCCCTCATTAAGTACCTCTCATTAGTGTCCACCTGTGTCATGTGTGGAGACCTCAAGATTCTCCCATTTAGAAGAGTGTATTGCTCCCATGGTTCAGAGATGCAGGATCTCCCAGTCTATGGACAGTGTAGGACCCACTAATCATGGGGTACTTTGTCGCAGTAAGTGGGCTTAGCACCATATAGCAATATGGTGTGACCAGATCCCCATATTTTTTGAAAATGTTTAGGTGTTTTTAAACTAGCCTTGCTGGAGGTAAATGTCTTTATTGCATGTGTGCGCTGTAATATTTTCTTCTACTGTATGGTCTTATGGCTGCACCATCTTTAATGCATCTTTTAGGGTGTGCTCACCAAATATCTTGTTTGTTTACGTCATTAGGCTCTTCGCATGGACACATGGGATATTGGCGTCATGTATCCCAGGAGTCCTTGGGAGTCACCTAATACTGAAATCTCGCGCTATTTCCCATCAGGAAATGAGTAGAACGAGCTCCTTGCGATGGCATTACTGCGCAGGTGCGAGATTGGGAGGTGCCAGCTGCACCAATTCCCGGAACTAGATACATGAGGGCTTCAGAAGCCCACAGTGGAGATGGACCCTGCCAGCTTCCGAGATCCAGGTACTTTTATTGAATTTAAACAAAAATAAAAAGAACTAAAGACTGCATATAAGGTGGAGCAAGTTGAAGTGGAGTCTTAAAAAAAAATTGAATTGGGGGACTGGAACTCTGCTTTAAGGTAAAAAAACGCCTGTCTGTAACCAGCCCCCCTGCCCCCCCATTTTACTTACTTAAGCCCCGTATTTCTGTCGGCGGAGACGCGCTCTCCCTCTCTCCAGGGGGTCCCGGGTCTTGATTGGATAGATTGATAGCTGCACAGCCATTGGCTCCCGCTGCTGCCTATCAAATCCAATGACACAAGCACCGGGGGGCAGGGCCGAGTCCAGCATTCTTGTCTATGGACGCAAATGCTGGACTCGGGAGCGTGCCCGCAAGGTAACCCTCTGGGAGAGCGCTTCTCCTAGGGGTTTATCTGATGTGGGGAGGAGCCGCGAGAGCCGCCGGGGGACCCCAGAAGACGAGGATTGGGGCCACTCTGTGCAAAACGAGCTGCACAGTGGAGTTAAGTATGATATGTTTGTTATTTAAAAAAAAAAAAAAACGATCCTTTACAATCACTTTAAGGTTTGGTATGAAGCAACTCAAGTGGTCTGCACAACACCCTACTAAATACATTTGTGAGCAAGATCTTCTCATCCAACATCAGTACCTGACCTCACAAGTGATGTTTTGGCTGAAAGGGCCAATATTCCCACATATACTGCACAATCCAACAAGGTGTGCTGCTTAGTGGTCAGAAGTCCACCATTTTTTTGGCCAAATACTGGTAGCAATTATATCCAAACATCAGCAGTTTATTCTCTTCGTTTTTTTCTTTCTTCTCTTCTGGTCATAAAAGAGTTAACAAAAAATGGTACATTCTTTCAGTGCGTGTTTATTCAATGTTGATGGGAGAGTTTTATGCTCTTATACCATCATTTGTGAAATGCAACTAGATTGTCAGCTCTTTTGGGGTGGAGGGCCCCAAGAACTGGTTTTTAAATTGCACAGTATGATAGAAGAAGATACAGCTTGTTAGGGCTGTCATATGGTTGAGCGCTTTCTGATTTTGTCACTGAGAGATGCTGTTTTTCCTAATAGGTCTGGTGCTGATCTGCCCTGAGGGGAGAAGTGACAGGTTTGTGCCGCAGGGCGATGCGCACTGAGGGGATGAGCACAGTAACTGGTCACTGTCACCAGCCGTTATATCTGTGTGCCTGGGGGCACAGAATGATTACCCCTGTCCTCATTCTTTCTGCTTCCTCTCCCGCCCATCACTGTGTCTCTTAGAATTCTTATTCCCTCTCAGCTCCTTTTTTTATTTTTTTTTGTATCATTCCATCCCTCCGCCAAACTTTCCTACCTGCACAACCCACATTGTTATTGGAAGCCATTCGCTCTGTGCTGGGATTTTTGTGTGTGTGTGCCACTATGTCTGCTTCGGTGGGAGGGAAATGCTCCGTCTTCTTCTGTGTGATGATAAGCTTGTTTTCTTCTTTTTTTTTTTTGCTATTGTGGTAGACACAGAGGAAGCAAATGAAGCTAGGAATAATATCAAAAGATCCTTTGACACACTGTAAAATCAGCTGGATAAATAAAAGATGGAGTATACACTCACCAGCCACTTTATTAGGTACACATTGCTAGTTCTGGGTTGGACCCCCTTTTGCCTTCAGAACTGCCTTAATTCTTCATGGCATACATTTAACAAGGTGTTGGACACATTCCTCAGAGGTTTTGGTCCATATTGATATGATAGCATCACCCAATTGCTGCAGATTTGTCGGCTGCACATCCATGATGTGGCGAGATCTGGTGACTGTGGTGGAGTACAGTGAACGCATTGTGTGGTTCAAGAAACCAGTGGTGAGATGATTAGAGCTTTGTGACATGGTGCATTATCCTGCTGGAAGGGGCCATCTGAAGATGGGTACACTGTAGCCATAAAGGGATGGACATGGTCAGTAACAATACTCAGGTAAGCCGTGGCATTTAAACAATGTTCAAATGGTACTAAGGGGCCCAAGTGTGCCAAAACTGCCTGAACCTTTGATAGAAGGCAGGATGGATCCATGCTTTAGTGTTGTTTACACCAAATTCTTACCTTACCATCTGAATGTCTCAGCTGAAATCGAGACTCATCAGACCAGGTAACATTTTTCCAATCTTCTATTATCCAATTTTGGTGGGCCTGTGTGAATTGTAGCCTCGCTTTCAGGGTCTTAGCTGACAGGAGTGGCACCCGGTGTGGTCTTCTGCTGCTGTAGCCCACCTGCTTCAAGGTTCGATGTGTTGTGTGCTCAGAGGTGGTATTCTGCATACCTTGGTTGTAACGAGTGGTTATTTGTGTTAGACCCCTTTCACATTGAGGCAGTTTTCAGGTGTTTTAGCGCTAGAAAAATAGCGCCTGTAAAGCGCCTGAAAACTGCCTCCCATTCTCTGCAATGGGTGCTTTCACACCCGGGTGGTGCGCTTGCGGGACGTTCGGAAAAGTCCTGCAAGCAGTATCTTTGTAATGAATGGGCAGCGAAGCACCTGAAAAGCACTTTGAAAGCACTACAACACAGGACTTTTTAACCCCTTCTTTGGGGTTAAAAGTGCCCTGCTAGCGGCCGAAAAGCAACGCAAAAGCGGCTCTTTACCGCAAACAAGGCCGCGGCCCCAGTGTGAAAGGAGTCTTACTTTTGGCTTTCTATCATCTCCAGCCAGTCTCCTCTGACCTCTGGCATTAACAAGGCATTTTCGTCCACACAATTGCCACTCACTGGAAAATCCGACAATAATTGTCCAATGGAGCGTACAAACAGTCGGATTTTCCGGCAACAGCCTGTCATCACACATTTCCCTTCGGGAAATCTGATCGCGTGTACAAGGCTTTAGTCTCCTGTTCTTAACTGACAGGAGTGGCACCCGTTGTGGTCTTCTGCTGGTGTAGCCCATCCACTTCAAAGTTCGATGTGTTGTGCGTTTAGAGATGGTATTCTGCATACCTTGGTTGTTACGAGTACTTATTTGAGTTACTGTTGCTTTTCTATCATCTCGAACCAATCCGCCCATTCTCCTCTGACCATCAACAAGGCATTTTCATCAACACAACTGCCGCTCACTGGATATTTTCTCTTTTTCGGACCATTCTCTGTAAACCCTAGAGATGGTTGTGTGTGAAAATCCCAGTGGATCAGCAGTTTTTTAAATACTCAAACCAGCCGTCTGGCACCAACAACCATGCACGTTCATAGTCACTTAAATCCCCTTTCTTCCCCATTCTGATGCTTGGTTTGAACTTCAGCAAGTCATCTTCACCATGTCTAGATGCCTAAATGCATTGATTTGCTGACTGGTCACAGCCAGGAGGGCTGGTGAGTAAGAACAGTCGGGAGGACTGGGAGGCATGCCAGAGAGAACTAGGAGATTGCAGTTTGAGAGAGGACTGTGGAGAAGGGCAGTGGAAAAGGGTCTTTGCAGGCAGGCTGGCTGACAGGACCTGAAGAGAGCGGTAGCTGAATAGATGACAACTAGCCCCTGAATTTTTCTACACCACAGTGGCCCGAGGTCCCTGTCCGCAAAAGGCAGTTCATTGAGGCCTGGCTAGAGCAGTGTCAGGCCTACCCATGTGGTGCTAGCTAGTTAGGAGGAGTGACAGTCTGCAGCAAGGAAGTGCTGGATAGAAGATTGAGGTGTATGTACAGAGAGTGTACATAGTAGTCCCAATTGATTGTTCTATAATTTCACAATTGATTGATCTACAATTTCACAATTGATTGATCTACAATTCACAATTGATTGATCTACAATTCACAATGGTTTGTTCTAAAATCCTGGGCATGCCATAATTCCCTAATACCCGTCCAAGTTTAATCCCCTCAATGAAACAAAACAAAACAAGCTATGGACTGGTCTAGGTTACTGAGTGACTGTAAGATGGACGTTGGGCTGGGCAGGGTGAGGGGTGAACCACAACTTTCAGCAACCCCTATGGGGGCATGGTTACACCCTGTAAAGAAAAATCGCTATACATACCTTTTCTTAAGCCGATCAGGTCTGGTCTCCAGCAGCGGATGCTGTGTGCAACAGCTGGGAAATGCATGGAAAGTGACATCACCCATAGCTACTATGGGGCTTCCGTTGTCAGCTGCCTCTCATGCACACTCCCACACACTGAAGTCGCCGCTGACAGCTCAGCGTGGGACCAGACTGGAGCAGCTGCAGAAAAGATAAGTATATAGAGGTTTCTTCTTTATGGGGCTCGATCTATTAGATTTAGAATGTGGCTGCGAGGAAGTTTAGAGTTATGCCGCATACACACGACCGGACTTTACGGCATACTTTGCCCGGTGGACTTTTCGACGGACTTTACGACAGACTTTACGAATGAACGGACTTGCCTACACACGATCAACCAAAGTCCGACGGATTCGTACGTGATGACGTACAACTGGACTAAAACAAGGAATTTCTTAGCCAGTAGCCAATAGCTGCCCTAGCCTCGGTTTTTGTCCGTCGGACTAGCATACAGACGAGCGGACTTTTCAACCGGACTCGAGTCCGCCGGATAGATTTGAAACATGTTTCAAATCTAAGTCCGTCAAACTTTTGATAAAACAAAGTCCGCTGGAACCCACACATGATCGAATTGTCCGACGAAATCTGGTACGCCGGACCAAGTATTCCGTAAAGTCTGATCGTGTGTACGCGGCATTAGTTGGTTATGGCTGAACTTCTACCTTAAGGTGTCACATGTAACATGTTCCACCCCCCCTCACCCACTAAACATCCCCCCACGATAGCAGATGGGGGTTCCTCTCCCCTGCAGCTGCTGTCACATTTAAAATTGGCGAAGCTTTGGGGGACTCTACCTAAAAGCTGTGAATGCATGAACCACAAGTCCCACCTTCTTCCCAGTGGCAGCTGGTGCTCAAAATTTTTGGGCTGCCCCAAACAAATTGAAAAATACTGATCAATCGCAGCCTCACTGTGCCCATCAACTGGAGCCATTGTGTCCATCAACTGCAGCCATTGTGTCCATCAAATGCAGCCACTGTGCCCAGCAAATGCAGCCACTGTGCCCATCAAATGCAGCCACGTGTGCCCATCATATGCAGCCGCGTGTGCCCATCATATGCAGCCGCGTGTGCCCATCATATGCAGCCGCGTGTGCCCATCATATGCAGCCGCGTGTGCCCATCATATGCAGCCGCATATGCCCATCATATGCAGCCGCGTATGCCCATCATATGCAGCTGCGTATGCCCATCATATGCAGCCGCGTGTGCCCATCATATGCAGCCACATGTGCCCATCATATGCAGCCACATGTGCCCATCATATGCAGCCACTGTGCCCCAGTATATGCAGCCACTTGTGCCCAGTATATGCAGCCACTTCTGCCCATCAAATGCAGCCATTGTGCCCATCAAATGCAGCCACTGTGCCCATCAAATGCAGCCACTGTGCCCATCAATTGCAGCCAATGTGTCCATTATATGCAGCCACTGTGCCCATCATATGCAGCCGCGTGTGCCCATCATATGCAGCCACATGTGCCCATCATATGCAGCCACATGTGCCCATCATATGCAGCCACTGTGCCCATCATATGCAGCCACATGTGCCCATCATATGCAGCCACTGTGCCCCATCATATGCAGCCACTGTGCCCCATCATATGCAGCCACATCTGCCCAGTATATGCAGCCACTTCTGCCCATCAAATGTAGCCACTTGTGCCCATCATATGCAGCCACTGTGCCCCATCAAATGCAGCCAATTGTGCCCATCATATGCAGCCACTTGTGCTCTGTATATGCAGCCACTTGTGCCCAGTATATGCAGCCACTTGTGCCCATCAAATGCAGCCACTTGTGCCCATCATATGCAGCCACTTGTGCCCGTCATATGCAGCCACTTGTGCCCATCATATGCAGCCAATTGTGCCCGTCATATGCAGCCACTTGTGCCCGTCATATGCAGCCACTTGTGCCCATCATATGCAGCCATTGTGCCCCATCATATGCAGCCACTTGTGTCCATCAAATGCAGCCCAATTGTACCAATCAAATGCAGGCACTCGTGCCCATCAGATGCAGCCACTTGTGCCCAGTATATGCAGCCACTTGTGCCCATCAAATGCAGCCACTTGTGCCCATCATATGCAGCCACTTGTGCCCGTCATATGCAGCCACTTGTGCCCATCATATGCAGCGAATTGTGCCCATCATATGCAGCCACTTGTGCCCATCATATGCAGCCACATGTGCCCATCATATGCAGCCATTGTGCCCCATCATATGCAGCCACTTGTGTCCATCAAATGCAGCCCAATTGTACCAATCAAATGCAGGCACTCGTGCCCATCAGATGCAGCCACTTGTGCCCAGTATATGCAGCCAATTTTGCCCATCAAATGCAGCCACTTCTGCCAATCAAATGCAACCACTTGTGCCCATCATATGTAGTCACTTGTGTCCGTCATATGCAGCCACTTGTGTCAATCAAATGCAGCCAATTGTGCCAATCAAATGCAGGCACTTGTGGCCAGTATATGCAGCCACTTGTGCCAATCAAATGCAACCACTTGTGCCCAGTATATGCAGACACTTGTGCCCATCAAATTCAGCCACTTGTGCCCATTATATGCAGCCACTTGTGCCAATCAAATGCAGCCACTTGTGCCCATCATATGCAGTCATTTGTGCCCATCATATGCAGCCACTTGTGCCCATCATATGCAGCCACTGTGCCCCATCATATGCAGCCACTTGTGTCCATCAAATGCAGCCAATTGTGCCAATCAAATGCAGGCACTTGTGCCCAGTATATGCAGCCACTTGTGCCCAGTATATGCAGCCAATTGTGCCTGTCATATGCAGCCACTTGTGCCCGTCATATGCAGCCACTTGTGCCCGTCATATGCAGCCACTTGTGCCCATCATATGCAGCCATTGTGCCCCATCATATGCAGCCACTTGTGTCCATCAAATGCAGCCCAATTGTACCAATCAAATGCAGGCACTCGTGCCCATCAGATGCAGCCACTTGTGCCCATCAAATGCAGCCAATGGTGCCAATCAAACACAGCCACTTGTGCCCATCAAATGCAGCCACTTGTGCCCAGTATATACAGCCACTTGTGCCCATCATAGGCAGCCACTGTGTCCCATCATATGAAGCAACTTGTGCCTGTCATATGCAGCAACTTGTGCCCGTCATATGCAGCAACTTGTGCCCATCATATGCAGCCACTTGTGCCCATCATATGCAGCCATTTGTGTCCATCAAATGCAGCCAATTGTGCCAATCAAATGCAGGCACTCAGTATATGCAGCCACTTGGGCCCAGTATATGCAGCCACTTGTGCCCATCAACTGCAGCCACTTGTGCCCATCATATGCAGCCACTTGTGCCCATCGTATGCAGCCACTTGTGCCCATCAAATGCAGCCACTTGTGCCCGTCAAATGCAGCCACTTGTGCCCGTCAAATGCAGCCACTTGTGCCTATCATATGCAGCCACTTGTGTCCATCATATGCAGCCACTTTTGCCCATCATATGCAGCCACTTTTGCCCATCATATGCAGCCACTTGTGTCCATCATATGCAGCCACTTGTGCCCATCATATGCAGCCATTTTTGCCTGTCAAATGCAGCCACTTCTGCCCATCATATGCATCCACTTCTGCCCATCATATGCATCCACTTCTGCCCATCAAATGCATCCACTTGTGCCCATCAAATGCAGCTATTGGGGCCCATCAAATGCAGCAACTTGTGCCCATCAAATGCAGCCAGGTGCATCCCCCGGCTCAGCTGTCACTTCCTCCTCTTCTGTAGTGGCGGGAAGCAGCGGCTGCAGCTCCTGTGTCTGCTTGGCTCCTCAGGCTTCCTCTGCCGTGTCTCCTCTTCTGCCAAAGTGTTAGGCACCCAATAGGATCCAATCTCACTGACCTGCCTGCTGATTGTACCCAATCCCGTGCAAGGAAAATTTAAAAAACTGCATTTTTGCTTGCACATTATTGGATAATAGAAGTCAGCAGAGCTTCTGCTCATTTACCAAGCTCTGGAGCAACTGCTCTTGAAGAGGGCAACTGCACTTTTCAAAGTGCACAGTCTTTTTCCCTTTAGTAAATCAACCCCTATGAGTGCACTGATCAGCACACTCATAGTCCATTGACAGTTCCTCAAGCTTTCTAATCAAAAGCCCATTAAGATGTACAAGCAGAAAGCTGGAGGACAATGATCGCAGGTGCAATGTTTTGCAGGCTCCTGCAGGAAAAAATAATAAACACTTTTCCTGCAAAAAATATGTGCATTTATAATTTTTTCCCTAAATGTAATCTTAGTCTTTAACCACTTCAGTCCCGGAAGGATTTACCCCCTTCCTGACCAAAGCACTTTTTGCGAAACGGCACTGTGTCGCTTTAACTGACAATTGCGTGGTCGTGTGACGTTGCACCCAAACAAAATTTACGTCCTTTTTTTTTCCCACCAATAGAGCTTTCTTTTGGTGGTATTTGATCACTTCTGCATTTTTTATTTTTTGCGCTATAAACAAAAAAACAACAAACAGGAAATCCCCCCAGGACTTTAAATGAGGTGAATGCGGTTAGCCAACAATTGACAGAGTAAATGCAGTCTCAAAATGTATTAAAATAGTCATGCAAACATAAACATGAATCATAGCCAAGCCACTGAAATGATACATACAGTAGAAAATGTCATTACACGTATCAAGTTATAAAATGTAAATTGCAGAGTACACATGCATAAAAAGTATCCCAATGCGTTTCACAAGACCATGCTCGCTTCATCAGGGGTAGATGCATGTTTAGTACATCAAAGGCTGGATCAGACTACCAATTGCTTGATACCCAGAGGCAGCAGTAATGAGCGTCCGGCTCAGGAGCTGAGGAGGCAGAGGAAAAACCAACCCAACAGAGCACAAACGGGGGGGGGCAGACATGGCCGGAATGGGGGAATGTGTCACCAAAGATCTCCCAGTATCCATTAATAATGTCAACTTGAATGAAGTAAACTGCTGCATGTGAGTGAAAGAGGAAACAGGAAGTTTCCTGTTTTTTTTTTTTACTGGTCACTGGAAGTTCAACATGGCACCTCATGGCAAAGAATTCTCTGAGGATCTGAAAAAAATGAATTGTTACTCTACATAAAGATGGCCTAGGCTATACGAAGATTGCCAAAAACCTGAAACTGAGCTGCAGCACGATGGCCAAGACCATACAGTGGTTTAACAGGACAGGTTCCACTCAGAACAGGCCTCGTCATAGTCGACCAAAGAAGTTGAGGTCACGTGCTCAGCGTCAAATTCAGAGGTTGTCTTTGGGAACTAGATGTATGAGTGCTGCCAGCATTGCTGCAGATGTTGAAGGGGTGGGGGGTCAGCCTGTCAGTGCTCAGGCCATACACCGCAAACTGCATCAAATTGGTCTGCATGTTTTTCATCCCAGAAGGAAGTCTTTTCTAAAGATGATGCATAAGAAAGCCCACAAAAAGTTTGCTGAAGACAAGCAGACTAAGGACAGGGATTACTGGAACCATGTCCTGTGGTCTGATGAGACCAAGATAAACTTTTTTGGTTCAGATGGTGTCAAGTGTGTGTGGCGGCAACCAGGTGAGGAGTACAAAGACAAGTGTGTCTTGCCTACAGTCAAGCATGGTGGTGGGAGTGTCATGGTCTGGGGCTGCATGAATGCATGAATGCTGCTGGCACTGGAGAGCAGTGGCGTAGCGTGGGTTGTCAGCACCCGGGGCAAGGCAAGTAATTTGCGCCCCCCTCTAACCTGCAGACTTTTAGCTATCCCTGAGTCCCTTCAAATACAAGTACTACTGACCTACCTGATTCCTATACTGACCACTACACTGAGAACTACACTGTCCACTACACTGACCACTATACTATACTACACTGACCACTATACTACACTATACTGACCACTATACTACACTACACTGAGAACTACACTGTCCACTACACTGACCACTATACTATACTACACTGACCACTATACTACACTATACTGACCACTATACTATACTGTCCACTACACTACACTGTCCACTATACTACACTATACTACACTATACTGACCACCATACTACACTGTCCACTATACTACACTATACTGACCACCATACTACACTACACTGTCCACTATACTACACTAACAACTATACTACACTACACTGACCACTATACTACACTGTCCACTATACTACACTGTCCACTATACTACACTACACTGACCACCATACTACACTGACCACCATACTACACTATACTGTCCACTACACTACATTGTCCACTACACTGACCACTATACTATACTGTCCACTACACTACACTGTCCACTATACTACACTACACTGACCACTATACTACACTACACTGTCCACTATACTACACTACACTGACCACTATACTACACTACACTGACCACTATACTACACTATACTGTCCACTATACTACACTGTCCACTACACTACATTGTCCACTACACTGACCACTATACTATACTGTCCACTACACTACACTGTCCACTTTACTACACTACACTGACCACTATACTACACTACACTGTCCACTATACTACACTGTCCACTACACTACATTGTCCACTACACTGACCACTATACTATACTGTCCACTACACTACACTGTCCACTTTACTACACTACACTGTCCACTATACTACACTACACTGACCACTATTCTACACTACACTGTCCACTATACTACACTACACTGACCACTATACTACACTACACTGACCACTATACTACACTACACTGACCACTATACTACACTGACCACCATACTACACTATACTGTCCACTACACTGACCACTATACTATACTGTCCACTACACTACACTGTCCACTATACTACACTACACTGACCACTATACTACACTACACTGACCACTATACTACACTACACTGTCCACTATACTACACTGTCCACTACACTACATTGTCCACTACACTGACCACTATACTATACTGTCCACTACACTACACTGTCCACTTTACTACACTACACTGACCACTATACTACACTACACTGTCCACTATACTACACTACACTGTCCACTATACTACACTACACTGTCCACTATACTACACTACACTGTCCACTATACTACACTACACTGACCACTATACTACACTACACTGACCACCATACTACACTACACTGTCCACTATACTACACTGACCACTATACTACACTACACTGACCACCATACTACACTGTCCACTACACTATATTGTCCACTACACTACACTACACTGACCACCATACTACACTGTCCACTACACTACATTGTCCACTACACTGACCACTATACTATACTGTCCACTACACTACACTGTCCACTATACTACACTACACTGACCACTATACTACACTACACTGACCACCATACTACACTGACCACTATACTACACTACACTGACCACCATACTACACTATACTGACCACCATACTACACTGTCCACTATACTACACTACACTGACCACTATACTACACTGTCCACTACACTACATTGTCCACTACACTGACCACTATACTATACTGTCCACTACACTACACTACACTGTCCACTATACTACACTATGCTGACCACCATACTACACTGTCCACTATACTACACTATACTGACCACCATACTACACTGTCCACTATACTACACTGTCCACTATACTACACTACACTGACCACTATACTACACTGACCACTATACTACACTACACTGACCACCATACTACACTGTCCACTAAACTACACTACACTGTCCACTATACTACACTACACTGACCACCATACCACACTACACTGACCACTATACTACACTACACTGACCACCATACTACACTACACTGACCACCATACTACACTACACTGACCACTATACTACACTACACTGACCACCATACTACACTATACTGACCACTATACTACACTGACCACTATACTACACTATACTGACCACCATACTACACTACACTGACCACCATACTACACTGTCCACTATACTACACTACACTGTCCACTATACTACACTACACTGACCACCATACCACACTACACTGACCACTATACCACACTACACTGACCACTATACTACACTACACTGACCACCATACTACACTACACTGACCACTATACTACACTACACTGACCACCATACTACACTATACTGACCACTATACTACACTGACCACTATACTACACTATACTGACCACCATACTACACTACACTGACCACTATACTACACTACACTGTCCACTATACTACACTAACCACTATACTGTCCACTATACTACACTACACTGTCCACTATACTACACTATACTGACCACTATACTACACTGACCTCCATACTAAACTACACTATACTGACCACTATGCTAACCACTATACTATACTACACTGACCAACATACTACACTGTCCACTATACTGACCACCATACTACACTGACCACTATACTACACTACACTGCCCCCCATACTGACCACTACACTACACTGACTGACCTCCATACTAAACTACACTATCCTGCCTACATTCTCTCTCTCTCCTCCCCCCCCCCCGCCGCCAGTAACAAGACTCTCACTCACCTTCTTATCTTGGCCTGCATCGATCCGGAGGAGGAGAAGACAGCGGCGGCTCACATTCTTCTCTCCCCTGCGCTACTACACTACACTGACCACCATACTACACTATACTGACCACCATACTACACTGTCCACTATACTACACTACACTGACCACTATACTACACTGTCCACTACACTACATTGTCCACTACACTGACCACTATACTATACTGTCCACTACACTACACTACACTGTCCACTATACTACACTATACTGACCACCATACTACACTGTCCACTATACTACACTGTCCACTATACTACACTACACTGACCACTATACTACACTGACCACTATACTACACTACACTGACCACCATACTACACTGTCCACTATACTACACTACACTGACCACCATACCACACTACACTGACCACTATACTACACTACACTGACCACTATACTACACTACACTGACCACCATACTACACTACACTGACCACTATACTACACTACACTGACCACCATACTACACTATACTGACCACTATACTACACTGACCACTATACTACACTATACTGACCACCATACTACACTACACTGACCACCATACTACACTGTCCACTATACTACACTACACTGTCCACTATACTACACTACACTGACCACCATACCACACTACACTGACCACTATACCACACTACACTGACCACTATACTACACTACACTGACCACTATACTACACTACACTGACCACCATACTACACTACACTGACCACCATACTACACTACACTGACCACTATACTACACTACACTGACCACCATACTACACTATACTGACCACTATACTACACTGACCACTATACTACACTATACTGACCACCATACTACACTACACTGACCACTATACTACACTACACTGTCCACTATACTACACTAACCACTATACTGTCCACTATACTACACTATACTGTCCACTATACTACACTATACTGACCACTATACTACACTGACCTCCATACTAAACTACACTATACTGACCACTATGCTAACCACTATACTATACTACACTGACCACCATACTACACTGTCCACTATACTGACCACCATACTACACTGACCACTATACTACACTACACTGCCCCCCATACTGACCACTACACTACACTGACTGACCTCCATACTAAACTACACTATCCTGCCTACATTCTCTCTCCCCCCCCCCCCCGCCGCCGCCAGTAACAAGACTCTCACTCACCTTCTTATCTTGGCCTGCATCGATCCGGAGGAGGAGAAGACAGCGGCGGCTCACATTCTTCTCTCCCCTGCGCTCTGGCTGCAGCCATGTTCAGTGTCCGGCGCCCTGTGATTGGGCGTATGGGGGGTCATGTGCGGAGGCGGGACTTCAGGAGCGATCTAGGACAGGCCAGCCCTACGCCTCACATGACCCCCATACGCCCAATCACAGGGCGCCGGCCACTTAACATGGCGGCCGGGCCGGGGACACAGGATCGAGAAATTAGGAGGAGGCAGCCAGTGACACATACTGGCGCCCCCCTAAATGTCGCGCCCGGGGCCACGGCACCCCCTGCACCCCCCACGCTACGCCACTGCTGGAGAGCTAGAGTTCATTGAGGGAACCATGAATGCCAACATGTACTGTGACATACTGAAGCAGAGCATGATCCTCTTCCTTTGGAGACTGGGCCGCAGGGCAGTATTCCAACATTATACACACCTCCAAGAAGACCACTGCCTTGCTAAAGAAGCTGAGGGTAAAGGCGATGGACTGGCCAAGCATGTCTCCAGACCTAAACCCTTTTGAGCATCTGTGGGGCATCCTCAAATGGAACGTGGAGGAGCACAAGGTCTCCAACATCCACCAGCTCCGTGATGTCATCATGAAGAAGTGGAAGAGGACTCCAGTGGCAACCTATGAAGCTCTGGTGCATTCCATGCCCAAGAGGGTTAAGGCAGTGCTAGAAAATAATGGTGGCCACACAAAAATATTGACACTTTGGGCCCAGTTTGGACATTTTCACTTAGGGGTGTACTTACTTTTGTTGCCAGCGCTTTAGACATTAATGGCGTGTGTGTTGAGTTATTTTGAGGGGACAGCAAATTTACACTGTTATACACGCTATACACTCACTACTTTACATTGTAGCAAAGTGTCATTTCTTCAGTGTTGTCACATGAAAAGATATAATAAAATCTTTACAAAAATGTGAGGGATGTACTCAGTTTTGTGAGACACTGTATATACCAGGGGTAGGCATCCTTTTGAACACAGTGTGACGAAAAATGTTTTCAAAGAAATTGAGCGTGCCGATTTTATAACAAAAAAAATGTCAACTTCACACTCTCAATCACAAAAAGGATTTTTTATAAAGTAAATGCTGTAAAGTACTTGAGTAGTAGTGACAAATTAACATCCTGCAATCACACGCCTCAGATCAGCCCCAATTCCTGCACACACCTCAGATCACTGTCCTTCCTGCTCATCTGTCCCACCACTGTACCCCCCCTGCTCATCTGCCCCACCACTGTACCTAACTGCTCATCTGTCCCACCACTGTACCCCCCTGCTCATTTGCACCACCACTGTACCCCCCTGCTCATTTGCACCACCACTGTACCCCCCTGCTCTTTTGCTCCACCACTGTACCCCACTGCTCATCTACCCCACCACTGTACCAGCCTGCTCTTCTCTCTCACCACTGTAACCCCCCTGCTCATCTGCCCCAGCAATGTTCCCCCTTTCTCACCTGCCCCACCACTGTACCTCCCTGCACATGTGCTCCACCGCCGTACCCCCATGCTCTTCTGTCTCACCACTGAACCATCTTCTCATCTGTCCTAACACTGAACTTATCTGCTCATTTGCCCCACTACTGTAACCCCTTTCTCCTCTGCCCCACCACTGTACCCCCTACATATCTCTCCCACCTCTGTTCCCCCTGCTCTTCTGCCCCACCACTGTAACACCCTGCTCATGTGTTTCACCGATGTACCTCTTTTCTCCTCTTCACCTCTCTGCACATCTGCCCCACCGCTGTAACCCCCTGCTCATCTGTCCCACCAATGTACCTCCTTTCTCCTCTGCCCCACCACTTTGCCCCTTGTACATCTGCCCTACCTCTGTACCCCCTGCTCTTCTGCCCAACCACTGTAACCCTCTGCTCACCAGTCCCACCAATGCACCTCCTTTCAGATCTGCCCCACCGCTTTATCCCCCTCCTGCTCATCTGTCCCACCACTGTAACCCCCTGTTCATCTGCCCCATCACTGTACCCCCTGCTCTTCTGTCCCACCACTGTAACCCCCTTCTCATCTGCCCCATCACTGTACACCCCTGCTCTTCTGTCCCACCGCTGAACCCCTTTCTCATCTGCCCCAACACTGAACCCCCCCTGCTCATCTTTCCCACCACTGTAACCTCCTTCTCATCTGGCCCAACACTGAACCCCCGCTCATCTGTCCCACCACTGTAACCCCCTGAACATCTGCCCCACCACTGTACCCCCTTGCTCTTCTGTCCCATCACTGTAACCCCCCTGCTCATCTGCCCCATCAATGTACCCCATTTCTCATCTGCCCCACCACTGTACCTCCATGCACATCTGCTCCACCGCCGTATCCCCATGCTCTTCTGTCTCACTACTGAATCACCTTTTCATCTGTCCTAACACTGAACCCATCTACTCATCTGCTCCACCACTGTAACCCACTTTCTCATCTGCCCCATCATTGTGCACCTCCCTGAACATCTGTCTCACCTCTGTACCCCCCTGCTCTTCTGCCCCACCCCTGTTCCTCCTGCTCTCCTGCCCCACCACTGTAACCCCCTGCTCATCTGTTCCACCAATACACCCCTTTCACATCTGCCCCACTGCTCTACCCCCCTGCTTTTCTGTCCCACCACTGAACCCCCTTCTCATCTGCCCCAACACTGAACCCCCCTGCTCATCTGTCCCACCACCGTAACCCCCTTATCGTCTTGCCCAACACTGAACCCCCTGCTCATCTGCCCCACCACTGTAGCCCCCTGCTCTTCTGTCCCACTGCTGAACCCCTTATATCTTCCACCACTGTACTTCCCTGCACATCTGCCCCATGGCTGTACCCTCCCCTCCTGCTCCTCTGTCTAACCTCTGAACCCCATCTGCTCATTTTCCCCACCGCTGTAACCTCCTGCTCATCTGCTCCACCGCTGTACCCTCTTCTAATCTATGATATGTGTGATATGCAGTGTGGTGAAAGGAAGCAGAGATGAGACACATCTACCTGTCCTGGCACACTCATCCTGCTGATCCACTTCTCGTATTCAGCCCACGTGCTTGTATGGGATGTATGTGATGTATGTAATGTGTGTGATGTATGTGATGTCACATACAAGCATCTGGAATGGATGTGCAATGATGAGCTCAGGTCAGGGGCATTTTCTGAAAGCAGTGGGCCTGTGTGCATGATCATAAGTTTGGCCCCGCAGCTGAGAAAAGGTTATTGCGCCGCAGCAAAAGTTGGGTGTGGTTTTCATTGCGCTGAATACTGGCTCTGGGTTAAAGGGACACAGAGTGCCGGGGTTCAGTAGTAAGTGACACAAAGGTTCAGGAATAATTTCAACAAAGTTCCCAGAAGCGCAACAGTAATTCCACAAACTGTCACCTGATTGTGGTTTTCTCAATCACAGTGAAATCTCTTCTTTCTGAGATGTGTTGTTTTGTGGCAACCAAGCGAGTCATATTCCTCCAGATGGTGGACGGGGCTAGCAGAACTGTGATTGCTGTGATTGGCCACTGCTAAAGCCAATCACAGTCCTCCTCCTCCTCCTAGAAACAGGGAGCCCCCCCCCCCCCCCCCAGCAGAACTGCACCCAATCTGTTCCCCATCACAAAAGCTGACGATCGCAGCTACAGCAAAGTTATAGAACCAAACAATGTTTCCCATCTTTTACAATGTGTGGGTGTGGTGTGGGGAACTCTGAAATTGGAATGCATTATAGTCTCACTGACACTTCCCTGCGCTGCCCTGCTGATGCGGAGGGAGTCGAGTGGGTTTTGCATGGGTTGCCTACTCCTGTTATATACAGAGTAATTTTATTGTTGTGGGTTTAGTAACTCTTTAAGTTGCCCAAACGGCTTTATTGAAGTATGATCACATCACAAACAGGAGTCTCGGAGTCCATGCAGGACCCCTTCCCCAAGAAGTCACAGCTGCAAAGATACAATAACTGTCAATGAAGATTCTTCCATTCACACTGAAGAATCTATTGGATTTCTCTCATTAGGGCCCTTTCACACGTGCTGTCCAATCAGGTCGCCTGTCAGTTTTTCAGGCGCACCTGATCGGACCTTGCAGTCTCCTCTTTGGAGCGGCGGATGTCAGCGATGACATGTCCACTGACATCCGATCTGATCCTGTCTGCAAAATCCAGATGGATGTGGTCCTATATTCCATCTGTCTGGCGGATAGGATGGTATGGAAACTGACAGGCAGATTTCCCCATAGAGGAGAGCGGGAATGGGTCGGCTCTACACAGGGGAGCGGACAGGACCTGTCATGCACCTGGTCAGTGGGGATCAACAGAGCGATCCCCCGCTGAGCAACCAGAATCCCTTCCACAGGGGCCATAGTCCTCAAGTAAGTCCCTCTAACTGAGGAAAAACCCAATAGGAGTTCTAAAGCTTCCCTACACTATCCAAAACTAAAAAAAAAAAAAAAAAAAAACGGTTTTGGCTTGACATACATTTTAACACAATCACAATCATCTCATATGAAGTTACCATGTCTAAATCATTTCAATTGTTATTTTCAATATTTTGAAATCTGTGAATTTCACTAAACTACCTGATGATCCTGCCAAGATGGTCTTTGTCAGGCCCCTATTATGGGGTCTAGAGCTCTTGTGGAATATGCTATTGTCATTAATCATTTAATCATCATTAAAGCTGAATTTAGATTTTATTTGGGGGGGGAATACATCACAGTACACATTAGTCATCTTCCCTGCAGTGCCTTTCATAGGCACCTATTACTACCTTAAACGACTGTCTTCTGATGCTTTTAGAGTTAACAGCCGCTGCTGTTTCTGAGAAAAGTTCTTCCACTCACTCAACCCCTTCTGCCCCTCCACTATTCATATTTCTCTTATTAATACTGTCCCATGATGCATCTCATTCTGTGAACGGGCAGTGGAGATCCTGTCATTTTTTTTTTTAACAGAAAAGTTTATTTAGGTTTTTACAAAAAAAACAAACTATATCGGGTTAAGTAGCGATACAGACATCTTACGAAGTTTCTTACAGTTTTTTAACAGATGTATAGATTTAACAACAGCAGCAGCAGTACATGAACATGAGTTTTGCGTCAGATTTCAAAAAGAAGTTACAAGCATATGCAATACGGCCCCCATCTAAGGTAGAGGCGTGGATGGACTCATTGATCACCCCTGGCACAAAATCTCCTATCCCACATTCCCAAAAAAAAAAAAAGAAGGGGGACATAGATAAGTTTGTTGTTGGTAGGAGGAGGTTTGTGTCAGGTGTAGTGGGCACTGGCCCGTATACCTCAGTCAATAGTTAGATGTTTCGCCTTCACCCATGCCTCCCAAATTTTTGGGGGCAATTTCTTCCCATGTATGTCAGTTTATATAATGGCAGTGCCTTGTTAACCAAGGACTGCCAGAGCTGTCTGGTAGGTGGTTGAGATTGATTCCATTGTAATAGAATTGCTTTCCTAGCATATAAAGACAAACAGTTTTTTCCCCCATGAGACCTCAAGGAAGTCACATATACCTAGCAGAAGAAGGATCGGGCTGTAGGGGATTTTCATTTTCCCAATAGAATTAATATCGGCAAGTATATTTTTCCAAAAGTCTTCCACTCCAGGGCAGGACCAGAATACATGTAAAAAATCAGCATTATCAGAGCCACATCTAGCGCATCTCGCCGATCTATCAGGGTAGATTCTAGTTAATCGGATTGGTGAGTAGTATGCACGATGGAGAAACTTCAATTGCATAAACATATCTCTAGCCGAGATTGTAAGGGGTAGAAATTGCTGAATTCCCTCTTCCCAGTCCTCATCCATCAGTTCAGGAACATCCCTCCGCCACAACTCGCATAGCTGGGAGACTCTAGATGTGTCGAGGGACGCAAATATATTGTAGAGTGTGGACAGTGTTTTCCCTTTATCCGGGGATTTAAGCGTAACCTCCACAGTTGACCCCTCCAAAGTCAGTGGACTAGGGAATTGGGACCTGAAAGCATGGCGCAGCTGAAAGAACCTAAAAAACATGGGATTCGGGAGATCTTTATCTCTTTTCAAGGCATCAAAGGAAATTAATTGTCCCTGGGATACTATATCCCCAAGGGTCGTGACCCCATATCTAGCCCACACGATCGGATCAGGGATGGAACGAAAATGAGGCAAACGAGGGTTGCCCCACAGGGGGGTTGCTGGGGACCAATCCCTAGGCCCCATGAGCTGTTTTTGAACTGTATCCCACACCTTAAGGGTCGTTCTCATGGGGAGAGTCACATGGAGATTGGATCTAGGGCCTCTATATACCAGATTCCCCAGCTCCGCATATGAACCAATAAGTGCTGCTTCTGTGGTGCAAGTGGGGTTGGTCGGGTCTTCTGAGAACCACCATTTTACCGTTACTAAGACCACCACCCAGTAATATTTCAGGAAGCAGGACAAGGTCAGCCCCCCAACATACCTGGTAGTTGTAAAGTCGATCTAGCTATTCTAGGGGCCTTCCCCTTCCAAATAAATAAGGTAATAATGCTGTCTAGGTGTTTAAAGAAGGCTATCGGTATAGAGACCGGGGTTTGCCGGAACAAATAAGTATATTTGGGTAGTACCGACATTTTAATTAA
Source organism: Aquarana catesbeiana (assembly GCF_042186555.1). Lineage (NCBI taxonomy): Eukaryota > Metazoa > Chordata > Amphibia > Anura > Ranidae > Aquarana > Aquarana catesbeiana. The sequence continues at coordinate 606,584,145 of NC_133326.1, read as the reverse complement.
GTTAACTCGGCCAACTGGCGTTAGGAGTAAAGATTTCCAGGTGTTGCATCTTTGGGATAAGTGATTGACCACTGGTTTTAGGTTAAGGGTAATATATTTTTTTAAATCACAATGAATTTCTACACCCAAATATTTAAACTGGGGAACCCTACGGAGCTGGCCGCCCGATTGCAGGGAGGCGGATCTAGCATGAAGAGGGAAAAGAACCGACTTTTCCCAATTTATACATATCCCAGAGAACTTTCCGAAGCTATTAATTACTGAGAGGGCTGCTTGTAGAGAAGCACCATCGTCCCTAAGGTACAATAAGGTGTCGTCAGCGTACAACGACACCTTTTCTTGTACGGGTCCCCTTGTGATCCTTCGGATTTCAGGAGTAGCCCGCAGGAGGGCGGCCATGGGTTCAATCGCTATGGCAAAAAGTCCCGGCGAGAGGGGGCACCCCTGTCTGGTCCCTCTGCACAGGGGGAATGTCGAAGAGAGCACAGTACCTGTGCGTACTCTGGCCCTGTACACCATCCTGACCCAGGAGATAAAGACTGGACCGAACCCGAATCTGTGGAGGACCTCCCAAAGATAGCCCCACTCCACAGAATCGAAGGCCTTCTCTGCGTCCAGAGAGGCCACAATGTCTTCCTCACCATCCTCCTTCCACGAGGCCAGGACCGCATACAGCCTACGAATGTTTATATCCATGCCCTTACCTGGCATCAAACCTGACTGGTCTTCATGAATAAGGGTGAGTGTTACTTCGTTTAGACGCTTGGCGAGAATTTTGGTCAGTATTTTCGCATCCGAGTTAAGCAGGGATGTGGGTCGATATGAGGGGCATAATTGGGGGTCTTTCCCTGGTTTGGGTATAACCACTATAATGGCTTGTGCCATAGACAGCGGGAGCTCCCCAGTCTGCAAGGTCTCCATAAGCATTGCATGCATCCTACCTTTCCCATATACTGTTTATAGAATTCGGGAGGGAGACCATCCACACCCGGGGTCTTTCCCGTCTGCATGGAACTCAATACCCGCTGAACCTCCTCCAGAGTTATTGGGGCCTCTAGGCCCTCCCTCACTGCGGCTGTAAGGACCGGGAACGTTACCCTGTCTAGAAAGTTTGAGAGCTCTTCAGGGGAGTATTGTGTCCTAGAGGAGTATAATGTCGAGTAATAGCAAAGCAGGCATTAATAGTTACTGGGTGGGATACTAGAGTCCCATCACTTTTTTGGATGCGGGCTATGGTGGAGATCGGAGACTGCTCCTTGGCCAGCCAGGCGAGAAGCCTGCCCATTTTTTCCCCTTGCTCGAATATTCTCTGTGTTTGCGCTAGTTGACGTTTATTCGTTTTGGCCACTCTAAGCAACATTACCTCCCTATAGGCTACCCTCATGTCTTGTGCTATAATAGGGTTAGAAGTGAGAGTAAATCTAGCCTCTAAGTCTTGGGCCTTAGCTTCTGCTTCCTCCAGTAACAGCTTATCATTCCTACGTTCCCTGTCTATGGATGACATATAGCAACCTCTGATATAGGCCTTGAAGGTGTCCCATACAGTCCCTGGTGTGGAGGAGTTGGCATTAGATAACCAAAACTGTTTAATCTCCTTGACCATCTCAATTTCTATAGTGGGATGTTCAATCCAAAACCTAGACAGTCGCCATATTCTATCTGTTTGTGGAGTGATAGTTTGCAGCGTACACAACAGTGGGGAGTGGTCCGATATCCCCCTCAGAAGCATCTCAATAGCCATGATTTTGGGGAACATGGGTAAACTGGCATACAGAAGGTCAATACGGGACAGTGTATTATAGGAGGAGGAATGACAGGTGTACATGCGGTCCTATGGATGCTTCTACCGCCAAACATCCTCCAATCCCAGGACCTGAGTCCAACGAGATAGCGCCAAGTCAATGGCAAGGTCTGGGGACAATTTATCTAGAGAGGGATTCGGAGGAATATTAAAATCCCCCGTGATAATTACATCCGTGGGGAACTAATTATTTTCTACAAAAGGGATATATTAGCCGGTGGCGGCAGATACACACCCACCAGAACCATAGCTATCGTGTCTATGACAGCATGTATCAGCACATACCTGCCATCTGGGTCTATAAGGATATCGAGGGGTTCAAAGTTGAGAGATCTATGGATCAATATGCTAACCCCCCTGTCATAGCTAGTGTACGTGGCATGATAATGATGTCCCACCCACGGTCTCTTCAGACCTAATATTCTACCTCCCACTAAATGTGTCTCTTGGAGAATGCAAATATGAGGCGTATATTTTTTAAGGTAATCAAAAACTAGAGAGCGCTTGATTTTGTGGTTAAGACCTCTGACGTTCCACGACAAGATCCTTATCGGGGCCATATCTCGGAAGGACAGATAAGATCAATGGAGAACCATATACCACTGGGCCCCAAGTGTGACCTCCTCCCACCTAACCTCCCACCCACCAAAGGGTTCATAAGGAACTCGCAGAAGAGGAGTATATTGGGAGACCTCACAGCATAACCCATTCTCTTGCTATTGTAAAGCCGTCTGCATTGAGATACATTCCAGTATGTAAGTGAAAAAAAAAAACAAAAACCGTAACATAACAGAACAAACAAAAAAAAACAAAAAAACTTCCTTCCCATCCCACCCCACACCCTGTTAACTGAACTTTGAGGTGTTTGAGTACCCATAACAAACATAAACCAACTCAAACGTAGGAGAATTCTCCTTGGCGGGCAGTGTGTATCAATTGACAAGCCTAGGATCTGACCTCCCTTCTAGAGTTTAGGGACTCCGCTGCACGCATTGCCTGCAGGCCATCGCTGATACAAAAATGTATTTGATTTTAGGGGAAACAGAACAACCCCTCAGCGTTTAGAAGCTACCTACACTTAGATTACTCTAAGGGTTCAAACTTAGTTACAAAAGCTACTATCTAAACCTGTAGGAATCAAACAAGGTTAGTCAACAGGTATTAAACATTGCTACTTATAATCAAGACCTAGCCAGGGGAGAAGGCACTCCACCCCCAACTTCTTCATCCGGTCATTATCTCCATAGGCGGAGCACAGTTCTAAGAGAGATATTAGTGGCATTTATAGTCACGGGTTCCTTGAGAAGAGGGGTGTGAAGACAAAAAGAAAGGGTAACCATCAGCCCGCATCAACCTATCATCATCCACCTCCCTCCCACCTCAGGAGTATAAGTTTCATAGAATGAGCAGGTCGCAGAGGTAAGAACTGTGTTACTCACCGCCGAACAGAGCAAGTGAAGTAAAGGGGTATTTGTGTTGTTGTGAAGAGATCAATGATTGCATGGCAAGGACTCAAGCCAACTGGACGCCTCTTCCGGGGAAGTAAAGAATTTTGTAGTCTCACCGTCCACCACTCTAAGCCGCGCGGGGAATAGCATGTTATATTTGAGCCCCCTGGTGCGCATTTGGGCCTTGACTTGGTCGAATGTCCTACGCTGCCTCTGCATTTCAACCGAGTAATCAGGGAATAGCATGATCTTTGTATTTTCGGTTCTGAGTTCTCCCACTTTTCTGGCTTCCCTGAGGATTAAATCACGATCTCTAAAGTTGAGCATGCAAAAAATAAAGGTACGTGGCGGTGCTCCAGGCGGCCCTCGAACTGATGGCATTCTGTGGGCGCGTTCCACCGCAAAATGGGTAGAGAACTGTGCCTGTGGAAGGAGGGTGCGCAGTAGTTGCTCCGTGTAGGCCTCTGGGTCCCGTCCTTCCACTCCCTCTGGAAGTCCCACCAGGCGCAGGTTGTTTCTGCGATTTCTGTTCTCCTGGTCTTCAGCACGGGATTCCAGCCTTTTCATCTTAACTTGCAGTATACGAAGGGAGGCACTGTGATCCCGGATCTTATCTTCAGTGTCCCCCACTCTGCGTTCAGCTTCTGTCAGCCTATCCCTGTATTTATCCATGTCTCGTCTTATAAGGCCCATTTCTGATTGCATCTGTTCTATTTTCGTAGTGAGGGTAGCCTGGCAGCCTGTGATTGCCTGCATTAGTGCTTGGAACTGATCTGTACCTAGCTGAGATGACTCTGCACATGGTTCTGTGTGTTTCGCTTGGGACGCCATGGTTGAGCGCGTCGCTGCACGTGTGTCCTGGGCCGTTGACGATGCTGTTTGGGGGGGGCTGCCATTTCCTCTGTGCTCTGGAGGACCTTCATCGCATGCCCGGAGTCAGTCTCAGCCTAACAGCTAGGGCAGTGGAATAGTATGTCCCAGGGGATCAGGGTATGGTGACTATGAATCGTGGAGCGCCTGTCTCTCACAGCCTCACTCAGGACTCTCCACATGTATACAGCCAGCGGTGACGTTTGTATAGCCAGGCACCACTATTCCTGTACCTCAATGTGTCTCACTTAGATTACTGGTCAAAGCTGCAGTACTATGGGGCAGGCAGGGTGTCACATAAAGCCCTTTAGGGACGGATACTGGAGCTTGTCAGGTATGGCGCTCCTATCTCTCAGAGGGGTTTGTAAAGCGTAGAGGGCCTGTCTCTTACTGCTTATCAGGGCGATCTACGTGAATACAGCCAGCAGCGGCTCCCGCAAAGCCAGGCGCCGCTAAATCTATCCCCCAGAGTGTCTCACTCACTTGCCTAGTCACAGACTCAGTTCGGTGGGGCAGGGAGGGTGGCTGTAGAGCCCTTAAAAACGAGTGTCGGAGCCTGTCGGATGCGGAGTTCTCGTCCCTCAGAGGAGTCTTGGAAGTATGGAGTGCCTGTCCCTCACTGCCAGCCCGGACGCTCCACGTGGATACAGTCGGCGGCGGCGGCTGCAAAGTCAGATGCCGCTCTCTCTGTGTCTCAAATTGCCATGTTAATATACCCGGTCACATCCTGAGTAGCTTGGGACAAGAAGGATGTCCGTAAGTCCCCCAAAAACAGATAATGGAGCCTGTCAGGTGCGGAGCTCCCTTCCCTCACGTCCTGCTAGGTCGCCATCTCGACCACGCCCCGGAGATCCTGTCATTCAACTATTCCTTCTTCGTTCACAAATGCAATGCATTGTGGGAGAGTAGAAGAGGAGCAGGCGAGCAGCGCAACTTTTCTCAGTAACAGCAGTTAACTCTCGCAGAAGCAGCTGCCTGCAGGTAATGAGATACACACCATACCCATATTGTTTGGTGCTATATTCCAATAAATAAATAAATAAATAAATAACTTTTCAATTTTAATTGCATAGTGTGGGTACTCCTATATAAACAGGGCAGCACATTTCATATATAGTACATTAACTGATTCTATATGCTAATGTGGTTTCCATATAAAGACAAACTACATCTTTAACCAATTAGCCACTTTTTGTGACTCTTTTAGATACACAAATACAAATCCTCAGTCCCAGTAATACCTCCTTATGGGAGAACACGGGGAGGTTTCTAGTACCCAGGCTCCATGAATGGAGACATTGCTAATTTATTAGGTATATGTCTACATGAGAGCCGAATGGGTGGGGTAATGGCAATGGATAATTTCCCCCGTTTGTTGACAATTCATGAGTTTTTTTTTTGTATTTTTTGGTTCACCCCGATTCATTTTTACGATTCGGGGGGACCTATTTGTTACCACATCCGCTTTAATATTGAGTAAATAATCTTATTCATTATTGTATTGGGGTTCTATTGGGTATGTATTTATTACTGTCCGTGAGCATGTGTGGTGGGATCCCTGTGCACACTGAGTAGTATTTTCTTCCCTTTTTTAGCATTTTTGTCCAGCCTATGGCAAGTTTGGAGTTTTTTAATATACCCCGATTTCTGTTTGCAGATTCAGGGTAGTAAGTAAAAATTTTTTTTTTCAATTTTTTAGCTTGTAATTTTTTATTTTTAACTCTCATCGTGATCATAGGCTGAGAATGCAAGTAGTGTCATTTTAACACAATAAAATATTTTTTTAGTGAAAAAGACTTTTTGTTCTATACATATAGGATCAAAGTTTGTTTTTTATATTTGGCAATACAAGGTTACAAACATTCTTCTCATATAGAGTCTCATCAGCAATGATTTCACACACTTTAATAGAGATAGGGCAATTTAGCCCACTTGGAAGATGGCGACGACGGCATCGGTCTCCTTGATCTCAGAAAGGGGCGTTCTGCTGAGCCAATAGGATATTTATAGGTGGTGAGTCAGCACGCCGCCCGTGCCCCTGGAAGACGACAGGTTTGTCGAAACGGGTAGGGAGGAGCGACGTGCTGACGTCACCACCATCCATCGCTGATCCCGGAAGCAACAGGCAGCAGCTGTGAGCCGGCCGGCTTGTAATTTTTAATACATGATTTGATACGACCAATATGTAAGTGTGATTCTTTATTTTTTATTAAACTGGTTAACTGTATTACGCTATGGAGCTTTCTCTCTTATTTATACCCATGGAGACTGAGCGCTCATGCACCTTCTAGAGGACCCCCTGAGTGGTGACCCTTTGCGAGTTATTCCCAGCAGAGACCCTGTGGCTGGGGGACACAGCCACATGCTCACAAGATCTCCTTAAGAGCCCTTGCACACTGGGGCGGGGGGCGGCGTCGGCGGTAAAACGCCGCTATTATTAGCGGCGTTTTACCGTCGGTATGCGGCCGCTAGCGGGGTGGTTTTACCCCCCGCTAGCGGCCGAGAAAGGGTTAAATACCACCGCAAAGCGCCTCTGCAGAGGCGCTTTGCCGGCGGTATAGCCGCGCCGTCCCATTGATTTCAATGGGCAGGAGCGGTAAAGGAGCGGTATACACACCGCTCCTTCACCGCTCCGAAGATGCTGCTGGCAGGACTTTTTTTACCGTCCTGCCAGCGCATCGCTCCAGTGTGCAAGCCCTCGGGGCTTGCACACTGGAATGAAAGCAGCGGCACTTTCGGGGCGGTTTGCAGGCGCTATTATTAGCGCAATAGCGCCTGCAAACCGCCCCAGTGTGCAAGGGCTCTAACAAGAGATCAAATTATCTGGTATGGGGCTGTTGGTTTTGAGGTGGAGGAACTTTCCTGTTTTCACGCTCCTCAGGGTGACAATATTGCATGCCCCACATCGTTTGGATGACTGGTGTATTTCTTCCTTTTTGAAAGACTTTTCCAGCAAGGAACTCTGTGTATGGACTTTGTTCACCCCATCCAGCTTTGAATCTGACTTCTTATGCTCAATATTTTTTTGTTCTATTTATGGGAGTTACGTTTGGTTTCTTTTGTCAATAATTTAATTAAAAAAAAAATTTCTTTTCACTGTTTATTTATCATATATGGGTGCATTAGTTGTGGTCATTTAAGTGATTTTTTCTTGCACTCATTCACTTGCAGCAGCTCAGCCTTTTTTGTATACAAAATAAATAAATAAGTCAACTTTAAATGTATTAAAAAAAACGTGAAAGCAGTGTAAGTATCCAAATTTGATTTGATTTCAGCCTCATGCACTCCCTGTATAGAAAAGCTCAGAGTGTGAGAGGAAGAAGCAGCACAAGGGGCCAGTCAATTCATATACTGACAAGGAGCATGCTGATAGGAGGAGAAAGCAGATTGCTTCTTCTGTCCAGTCACAGGCTGGGGTTGAAGACAGCCTGGGCTCAGAGGAAATGATGCTGGCTGTCATTAAACCCAGAAGATTTTTATTTTATGGTACCTTTTATATTATTTTTTTAGGTTAGGTTTGAAATGTAGTTCTGCTTTAAGCAGGCCTAAGAAGTCGGCAGAGTCCAGGTGCCTTGTAACTGATGCAGCTACCCAGGACTAGCTTTTTACATTTCCAGCAGCAGCTTTGTTTCTCTCAGGATGGGGGAGCATGCTGATGGGAAGATTTACAAAGAACAAAAGCAGACATTGTAGGCATTATACATTTTAATGCAGCACTCCAAAGTGAACCCTTTACTGAGTGCTGGTGCCTAGTTAGACGTTCAGCTAAATACACTTTTTTAGACCATGCCCATCAGGAAGTACTAAGTGGCCATTAGATGAACACACAGCCATTGTGTATGTGGGTTCAGTTGATTTGAGTGTGCTCACTTTAAGGCAGGGAATTTTTTGTACCAGCACCAAAATTTACAGACTTGGCTTATTACTGCATACTGTGTTTCGGTGCATTAAAGTTATGTTGGCACTGTTATAGTATTATTATTATTTTAATTATTACTAAATTATAGTATTTATAACAATATGTCAGGAAAGAGGCAAGTACCAGTCTTGCCAATATCGCTGCCTTCCTTCGCACATGCGCGGTAGAGCGGCACTCCGGCGCATCCCTGGGCACAAAACAGCGAAACAGCTAATGCCCGTGCGCAATTCGGCTAAACGGCTAATGTTTGTGTGCACTTCAGCGAAACGGCTAATGTGCGTGCACGATTCAGCGGAACGGTGAACGCGCGTACACAGTAGCACGCACAACATGAGCCTCCCACTGGCCTATAAAAGCCACTCTGTGCCATGACCAGATTACTGGTTTGTCTTTCAGCTCCCCGTGTGTTTCCTGCTTGTATCCTGATTCTTGATTACCTGTTGTGACCCGGATTGACCTTGACCTGCTCTGATCTCTACCTGCATCTGACCCTCGGCTTGCCTCCCGGACTTCTCCACTTGCTTACTGTGTTCGACCCTCGGCCTGTCTATGGATATTGCTTCCTGTCTCCAGTGATTGACCCTCAGCCTGCTCCTGGACTTTGCTATTGTCTTCAGTGCTCGACCTCTGGCTTGCTCACAGACTTTGCTTCCAGTTACCTGTGTTTGATCCTCGGCCTGTTTTACGGACTTTGCTATCAATCTTCAGTACTAAGTCATCAGCCTGCTGACAGACCTGCTAACAGTCCTTTGCACTAGACTGTTTTTGCCTATCTAGAGACTCTTACTAGTCAACGGTGTTTGACCCCCAGCCTGTTGTTGGATCAGCTGTTCATCCTCCTTCTTGAGCTTCTTCCAGTCCTGCACAGCTGTCTCCCTGCCGGTGACCTTCACGCAAGACCTGCCCAGCCTGCTGGTAACTCGTGCCTCTTTGTGCCCTTCACTCCCTGTACCATCTCCAGGAGTGGAGTGCGCTTAGTCACAAGAGGTTACCGCTCCCAGCATCTCGGCCTCGGTGAGTACCCTTATCTGACACAATACTAGTATGATATTTATCACCGTAATGGTATACATTTCACCTGAGGCATAGGGTTAGGGAAGTTGAATTGAGGTTGACATTTGTTTAAGAGGTTAGGTTTAAAGGTTGGATTAAGGTTTGGGAAAGTAACTTAAAGTGTTACTAAACCCACAACAGTAAAATCAGTGTATATAGCAGTAAAGCATGCTTGTTATACTCACTGTGGAACCTAAGGGGTTAATCCTCCGCATTGTGTAAAAAGGCTGTTTGATCCTGTCTTCTCTGAGCCTCTTGTTCTTTTACTGTCCCCAATCCATCTCCTGATAGAACAGAGCATTTGGAGTCACTCTGCACATGCTCAGTTTGGTATGTATTACTAGAGAGTTTTATTGTTGATTCTTTGGAGGGTGCATGTGATCAGCACAGGGCCTGTCCAGACAGAGGGTCAGGGGTCTTGCAGCCTCAGAGGACAGTCAGAGTAGAATGAAAACTCCTCATACAAGCTTTAATCAGACACTGATAGAAGTCACACAGTGCTATATACTCAGGGCTGTCTTTAATATTGATTGGACCCTGGGCAAACATTTTCTTGGGCCCTCCCGAATCCACTTATCAGCTATTTTGTGGGTTGTGCAGGCTCAAGGGGAAGCTGCTTTGGGCCCCACAACAATGGCTGGGCCCAAGGCAGCTGCCCCTTTTGCCCTGTTTTAAAGACAACCCTGTATATACTGCTGATGAGAAAAGATATTTCGCCATTTATATTTACTAAAACCAGATATAGTGAATGCAGGGTCCTGGGTTTAGTAACACTTTAGGTCGGCCATACATGGGTTGAAATTTGGCCGGTTGAGCAGGGACTGGATAAATTTTGATCCTTGTATGGAGGTTGTACAGAAGTCAATATACCAATCAACTTATTTACAACCACCTTGCTGGATTTTCCCCACTCAATCAGCGGTGCAGGGTGTAGCTCAGCAGGGAGGACTCACCTATCCACATTGAGTGTGGTCAAATACATTTTGGGGTTAAAAAATGTGTATAAAAATGCACTAAGCAGTGAAGCAAGGATAAGTCAAGAATGAGAGATCCTATATTTCTATCTTTAAGCTGACCACAAGATTATTTACAATATAATGTCACGAGTGGCAGCTGGTGAAGTTTTAGGATGGGGGTGCAGCAGACCCCGCCCTTCCTTTTTGACCCCTCCCACTTGTTGAAAATGGGCGTGGTTTCAGCGGAAAGTGGGCGTGACTTAAATGGATGTGTCTCTAAGGGGTGTGGTTAGCGTCTGAGATGAACGAGGGATGGAGGGAGAGAGGGAGAGAGAGATGGAGGGACAGTAGGCCCAAATCCTACACAACAATAGAAATATGTGTATTCCAGAAAGTTTAACAATCAGCAGATAAAGATACTCCAAACACCTGGTGTTAGCTCTTCAATCACCCCGACACCATGGTTGTTATGGTGTCAAGATGATTTAAGCGCATTATTTCTATTGTTACGTTGTAATATAAAATGAAATTATTCAACTCACCATAGTGCAGAATCAGTGGGAGCCCTGAGCGTGTCACCTGCCACCAGATTCCAGCAGGTGCCCCCAGCAGAGTCCGTCCTTACATCAGGTGCCCCCAGCGGAGTCCGTCCTTACATCAGGTGCCCCCAGCGGAGTCCGTCCTTACATCAGGTGCCCCCAGCAGAGTCTGTCCTTACATCAGATGCCCCCAGTAGAGTCCGTCCTTACATCAGGTGCCCCCAGCAGAGTTCGTCCTTACATCAGGTGCCCCCAGCGCAGTCCATCCTTATATCAGGTGCCCCCCAGCGTAGTCCGTTCTTACATCAGGTGCCCCCAGCGGAGTTCCTCCTTACATCAGGTGCCCCCAGCAGATTCCCTTCTTACATCAGGTGCCCCCAGCAGATTCCCTCCTTACATCAGGTGCCCCCAGCAGCAGAGCCCTCCTCACATCTGTGTTCCCCACCAGCAGAGTCCTCCTTACATCTGTGTCCCCATCAGCAGAGTCCTTCTTACATCTGTGTCCCCATCAGCAGAGTCCTCCTTACATCTGTGTCCCCATCAGCGGAGCCCCTCTTTACATCTGTGTCCCCATCAGCAGAGTCCTCCTTACATCTGTGTCCCCATCAGCAGAGCAGAGTCCTCCTTACATGTGTCCCCAGCAGCACAGCCCTCCTTCATGCCGCGTCTGTCTCTGTCCCCTTCAGCGGCAGCTAGTTCCCAGCTTTCTCCGTGTGTTCACGTCGCCCCCTATGGACGGGCCGCTACTGAATGTCACCTTCAGTGTATATACCAGCCTTTTTCAACCAGGGTGCCCAGGCACCCTGGGATGCCTTGAGATTTCTTCAGAGGTGCCTTGCTTGGTAAAATGGCTAAATTTATCAAAAATTGTATACAAGCCAGCAGGTGAATCAAGCCTGCCTTTTAGTTACACAAAGGCACAGGTTTTCATTATGCACCATTATGACTTTTTAGACACTGGCATCCTAACAACCAATGACATCATCAGTTGATAAGGAGGATGTCTGTTGCCTCCACAGCTCTCACTCAGCACTGGGGTGACATTTGCTGACTGATGAAGACAAATTGAGGGAGAAGAGAAACATAGGATTAATAGTCAGTACCAGTGTGCAAAAGTGTATTTGATTTGGAAGAATAAATCACCTCTAACGTTGAGTGTCCTACATGTAGATGTTGCTGCATTATGTAAAACTATTAGAATCGTTTATTACATTTTAGAATGGGGTGCCTTGAGATTGTCCATAATTTTAAAGGGTGCCTTGACTAAAAAATGATTGAGAAACACTGCCCTTTACAGACTGTGTGCCCCTCAAACTGGATGAAATACTATGGTACATTGGCTTTGCATATTTACATTTTCTATTGGCTTCAGGAACTTGATGGATGAAAGGTTTCTGTTAAACCGATCCCATAATTATATTCTTCATACGTTTCAAATTTGTGATTAAAAACTTCTGCTTTGCTAGTATTGTACTGGGGATTTTCAGCTCAAGCCTGGACTGTGTTCAGAAACGTGTGTTTCAAATTTCATATTATTTAAGGGTTAGTGACAGTCATTATTTAAAATATAGCCTTGAGATGCATACAATGAGCACAGCCTACCTGCTCAGTAATTCAGAATAAAGTGTTACAAGACAACTCTACTTTTAAAGATACAAAGCTAATTTAATTTCATTGTATGTATATGTAAGATAATTTAAACAAAATGTTTCATTATTTCAGTTTGGGGCAAAGTAAACTTGTTTAAAACATGAAATTCATGATATATATAATATAATATATTAAAAATAAATGAAGATCTATGGCATAAGAGATATTAAATATATGTACACATTGTCAATACAGAGGCTAAAGGAAGGGCCTCTGGAATTTTTAAAAATAAACTCAAAGCTTAAGGTTTTGAGAAATCTGAATACTTTGGGTCTCATGGACAGACCATAAAATGTCCCAGGTGTGACAGAGAATAAAAATGAACATTCCCTACACTATGGCTCATTGTCTTAAACAAAGTCTTTAAAAAAATAATAATACTGCTCCATTATGATAGGTGCTCACAACTCAACACAGACTTAAGCTGGCCATAGATGGATCGAAATTTGTCTAGTCAAGCAAGGACTGGCCGAAAATTTCGATTCATGTATGACCAATCCTGTTCAACAGAAGTCGATGGTTAGATTGACTTCTGTCCAACAGGAATGTTGGAAAATTTCTGTTGAACAGCGGCTGCTGCCAATGAGCTATTGATCATTGTATTTTGACAGCAGAAGGAATCCTCCATCAACTTCGCTTGTATGGATGAAGAAATTTGTGTCTTTTTTTCAATTAGCCCATTGCCTGATTGAAGAAAAAAATGAATAATCTATGGTCAGTATAATAACAAATAATCTATGGCCAACTTAGGCTTGCTCTATGATTTAGGGGACAGTCAGACTTGTAGGTATGATCTGACCAACTTTAGGCTGAAAAATTTAGAGAATATACTGCCAAAGTGCATTTATGGCGATTATGTTAGGCCTAGACCAACTGGATGTGCTCTGTCCATAGAAATGAAGAAAAAGGGAGAAGGGAACAAAGGGGTGTAGCAATAACTCTCGGTGGAGCTGCTGGTTTAAAGCGGGCTGTTACCTTCACTCTCGATACCTCTGTTTCACTGGCACTGGGTCTAGGGTCCCGTTGAGTTTACCTCTGGACGATGTAGACACCAAACACTTGAGTATATTTTCCAATGCTTTAATGAACAAGTAATAACGGAAGTAGCAGGAAAGAGGCAGAAGGAAAGTTTCAGGGAAGCTCAAATACCTTTCCTTAGTATTCTTTAGAACATTCTCTGGAATTGAGCACTTGTAGTTGAATGCACCCCCCTTGTGGAATTCAATCTTTGCCCGCCTGGATAGGCCTCTCTCACTTGCCTAACAGCCAGTACGCAGCATGAACAAAAGTCTCTGCCACAGACTTTTTTGGAATAAAACCCGTACGATCCTCTGCCACAGGATGTATTGGTTTGCGATGAATGTCAGACACAGTACTTGAACCTTTAAGCCAACCCGGCAGTACTATGCAGTAAGATTACTTCAGGATACGTCCTCCAACCGAGTCACCAGGCCCCTCTCCAGACCAGCACTCTGCATGATCCTTCCATGACGGGTCCTCCCCTGGGATCTCCTCGGTTGTCCAGCTTCTATCTCAGGATAGACAGCTCAGGACCATTCCTCTGCTGCTGTGGTAGGCCCCAGACAGGCTTCTGGGCCCACCCACACGCCGCAGCGACGTGGGCCTCCGGAGCGGAGGACAACGAGGTGGTACTCTTAACGCATACCTGTCGGCCAGGAGGGCCAGCAGGTGGCTGAAAACAAACCCTTAAACATGGCGTCTGTCCCATAAATACCCTGTCCCAGAATGCAACTCGGAGGACCACCTCCACCGAGTTGTTCCCGGGACAGAGGAGCACTCATATGCTTCAACACGTTGCCTTTCCAACACCAGCCCATGGTGACAACGACACCCACCGGCACAGTGTGGAACTACACGCAACTCAGCCAAGCTGGAACAGAGGCAAATCTAACTTCCTCTAACAAGCAACCCACTAGATTTACCTATCAGCGGTAGATTAAAAATCTACCAGCGTTACAGGGGATATGCAAGATGATTTTACAGGAGTGGCAGTCCTTTAAGCTGTTCTTCTGTCAGTTACCATTGGGGCCCTTTAATAGATATGAGTTTAGTTTAGTTTACTTAACGACAGTTTCAATAAACCAGCATGCAGTATAGGTGCAGTAAAAAATGCAGCAAATGTGCAGTATAGGTGCAGTAAAAAATGCAGCAAATGTGCAGTATAGGTGTAATATACCCAATGTCCTGCCTCCAGTAACTCAGTCCCTGCTAGCAGTGTAAACATTGGGCAGTGAGCCCTCTCAACAATCCCTATGGTGTGGCTGTGATCCCTCACTGTAGAAACGGGGCCCCCTCAGTTCCTCCACAGAATGCCTCCAGAGATTCAGTGTGGGAATTAAAGAGGATGCTCTGGTCTCCCTGCGGCAATAGTGCGGATGTGACAGATGCGGTCTGTGCTGTGCTGTCTCCGTTGTCTCTGCTGGTCTGGCCTCTTAGCAGTCTGGTCAGTATGCAGCAGATGTGCTCTCATTGGTCCGTTCGGTGCCAAGAGGAAGAACCTAGCTGAGCAGTCTCAGAAAAGCAGCTCCACTGCTCATCCTTTCCACAGTGTTTCTTGGGAATTATAGTACAAAGGGTCCATAAGCTCCACAATATGGCTTATTTCCTTGACTTCAGACCCCATAATCCTTAGTGTTATGCATGGGATTCCATAGGCTTTTCTGGCTATAGTTCTCCCTCTGCTGACTGGAGGAGATTCAACACAACAGCAGACAGTGAAAGTAAACTGATTGTAAAGAGGGAGATGTCTCCTTCTTCATGTTTCTGTTGTCCAGCACCTGAATACACTAGTAAGCATCCATTGGTGTTGGCATACCCAGAAAGGCATACGACTGACACCTTTTGAAACAGGAGTGTTAAATAGCTGTCGACTTATATCTGTCCACTACCTTATACTTTAGTGAGGCTACTGAGAACATAGGAAGGTGGTCAGATGAATGCACTAAGCAGACATTCTATTTTGGATAATTAAAGTGTTACTAAACACAGGACCCTGCATTCACTATATCTGGTCTCCCACAGTAAACAGAACATGGAAATGCAATTATTTTAGTAAATATAAACTGCTAAATGCCTTTTTTCATTAGCAGTATATAGCAGTCTTGTGATGTCTATGAGTGTCTGGTTAAAGCTTGTAGAAGGAGTTTTCATTCTGCACTCACTGTCCTATCAGGATGCAGGACCTCTGACTTTCTGTCTGGACAGTGCTCATTGGCCCCGTGCTGATCACATGCACCCTCCCAAAAAAAAAAGAAAAGAAACCTAGAGTAATACACACCAAACTGAGCATGTGCAGCCTGTCCCCTGGCTCTGTATTATCAGGCAATATACTGGGGACAGTGGAAGGAGGATAGGATCAGAGAAGACAGGATCAAACAGCCTTTTGACACAATGCAGAGGATTAACCCCTTAGGTTCCACGGTGAGCATACCAAGCATGCTTTACTGTATGTACAGACTAATTTTACTGTAGTGGGTTTAGTAACACTAATTTTTTCTCTGTTATTTGCTGGCCAGGGATCTCCTGCAGATGTCACATAGAGTTCTTGAGCATCTGTTGTCTTTTCCAATTTCAGGTACCAGTAGGGCACTTACATTTCCGATAGTACAACGTTACAGGACAAGTATTGGCTGCCTACCCCTAGCATAAAATAGTTGTCCCCTTTAAACAGATGAAAGTAGTTTCATGCTAATGACAGTGGTGATGATGTCAGTAAGGGGGGGGGGGTAATAATTTGGTTGTGGTGGAAGTTTCCTGCGTGCTGGTGACGTTCGATTAACTGAGCCCATTATCTGCTTGATAGAGAACGGGAATGACGGATACAATATAACATCTGCACATACAAAGGAGATACTTCCGGCCAATCAGCATCTGTGGACACAAAAGCCGTGCATTGCTGATTGTCCTCTACATTTCTTCACACACATAGATACTGGCACACAGACAGAAAACATAACTAAGAACACTTAAAAACTGAATCAGAAATGCAAAGTAACACCAGAATCTTCATTTGCATGGTTTAGGAATTCCCCTTTAACAACTGTCACCCAGTCTGTCTGACAGTGGTTGCATCATGGAGTGACCAGATGTTCTTCATGGTCAGGGCTGGGTTTCCATTTTGCTTCTCCCTAGCTACTTTTCTATGGCCACACGTTTTTGGATTTTCTATGACAAGTTTTCAAGACCACAAAGTTTCCAACGCATTATAAGATACAGAAAAGTACTTCTGAGCATTTCTACAGTTGCCTTTATGTCATGTGAGGAGAACATTCAGCTTGAGTGTGGGAAGACAGTACCACCAAAAATGTTATCATTTTGCATCTCCAGATGTGCCCATGCGAAGTATCTTGCCCAGATCTGTCAAGTTACACTGCTACCCTCCTCCCTCTATTGTGCGGGGGACAGCTGGAGAAAGTGCAGTTGGGGTGAGCAGTAATCCTCATACATCGATATGGGGCACAGATTATGAGGTCAGCCATGTTCTGCTTTCTGTATGTACAGACACTGTACCCATATCCTCCAGCTGTCCCATTATGACAGGAGATTAGAAGCTTTTAATGTATGGCAGATTTATCCTGTTCAATGTATTCACTGCATTTCTGCTTGCCGTGCAGCCGACGTCTGTACCGTGTCTTATTAAACAAAGCTTGTGAGCTTTTTTATTCTCTCCATTTGTGGCCCCACTCCTATAGTGTTTAGAGAAAAATTCCATTAAGCACTACTTCCATCTAAACTGGAAACGTAACACAACCCTTCTGGAATTCCAGGAAAACAGCTAGCATTTCTCTGAAAAAAATCTACTTAATGTTTTTGACTTCTTCTTATGCGATTGTTGTTCATGACTAAAGCTAGTCAAAGCTAGCCCTATGACAACCCAATCTGATTTCAGATGCTGAAGCAAAGGCAAAGTTCTGACTGAGATAGGCAATAATGAAAGATAGAAGCACACGTTGTTGTAATTGTAAATTTTCCAAATGGTCCTTACCTGGCCTATACATATAAACAAAAAGTTAGTATTAAAGGAGAAGTATAGCCAAAGTTATTTTGGCAAAACTTATCCTATAGATTACAGAAGTACAGTTAGTTCTGCACATCTGTTATCCAATTTCAGCTGACAGCGGGCTGAAGCCTGCTGTCGGCTGACGTCACAGAACCAGTGCAGGCCTTGAAAAGATCTCAGAAGGTTGGACTAGCAGCTGGCTCAGCTTCTCAGCGATCTGCTGAAAGCCTGAGCCAGCCCCTCCCGCCCCTCCAAAGCCCAGTGCTCCAGTGAGCACTAAAAAGGAGAGCAGAGAGCTGGGAACTGAAAGTCATGGCTCTCCGCTCAGAGCGGATTGGGAGAACTGAGCGATTAGCAGTGTTTGATCACTCAGTTCTCAGTGTAGAGTCAGGGGACAGGTGCAGCATCGGATTGATGCCGCATCCACCTAGGTGAGTATAATTATTTTCTTTAAATCCCAAACTTTTTTTAAAGTGTATGTGAACTGTAACAATGAACTTCTCTTATTTAATATCTTTGTTTCGTGGGGGGGGGTGGCAGAGCATAGAGCCGGAGACTGACAGGCAACAGCTCTCTGCTCGCAGAATCATCAGTCAGTTCTTAATGCAAGCTGGCAGGGGACAGATGCAGCATCCACCTAGGTGAGTATGAATGAAGTCCATGCTTCTCTTTTAACCATGCATGTTTCCCATCTACCAATTGAGTGAGTTGTATGAGTAAAATAGAGTACCACTGATACTGATACACCACTGATACAGATGATAAGCATGTGGGTAGGGTGCAGCATGGTCCATCAGCGGGAACAATACACTCAAAGGCCAAGATGGGTGAGAACAGTATATTAAAAAAGTCCTGACAATGTACAATAACCCCCGGAGGGTAGGTACAGCTGACCTGAGCCACTTATAAACACTTATAAACAGTAGCAGAGGATCGTAGTCTTGAAATGATGCCGGCAGCTTCTGCAGCCAAACGGGAGGCTTCCTAGGTGGAGATAGCGTAGTCCCTGCACTTTCCCTTCTCCTCGGGAACCTTTCCCTGCTACTAAGTGCTGTTCCTGCCAGACAGGGAACCTGTCCCCACACTAGCCACACACACAAAGCGCGCCAAACCTGGGAGCCATTCTTACATAGACTCTGCCCTGACCCAAGATGGCTGCCAAGATCACATGGGGTGCCAGTGTCCAATCAAACAGCTATCCTCCTGGTGACCGCAGGAAGTCATAGAGGAACCACGTTCTTCATGACTTCCCTCCCTTTCTGCATTGCTGTTTCGGTTGAGTGCCACCTACAGTGGGGATTCCAGACTGCACCAGCCTACAAGCAGATGTCTTCCTGCCTCTTTCTTGGGGGGGACATAAACTTGTCTAGTCTACAGCTGGTCATACACCAGTAGAATTTAGTTTGGACATTTTTGTTTTTGGAACAGTCGCTTAGTTTTCTAAAAATAGGGTCAAATCAACGACTTGCCTAATTTTTTAATATATTGATGGGAAAATTCAGAGGAGCATGATAGAAAACTTTTTCTTGTTAATGAAAAATGGTATATACTGTAATCAAACCTGTTTAATATGTCTGAAATTCCTTTCAAATAGCAGGTCTGGACAGCATTTTAAGGGCTTTTAAACTAAATAAATTGATTCCATGGCAGCAAGAAAGAATGTACTGTCAATTTTTTTATTTTTCTTTATTTCTGTATAAACATTTGATCGAAAATCTAATTGTGTATGGCCAGTTTAAGTCACAGAAATTGAGAGCAAATGCTTCAGTAGCAAAATAGCTTATTTACAGTAGTAAATTGCAGCATGCAATCAGAACTCATCATTCACAAATGTTGTTGCTGTAATCTAAAATGAGATTAGATGACTACAATTTGCACACTGTTATTGCTCTTTGCACTTCCTTGCTGAATATTTCCCTAACCGTGGCAGTATTTCTACTATAGACACAGGTCTATACATACTGTATATTCTGTGTCACTATACATTGCTACCTTTTATAATGGCTGTTGAGTGTGCTAAAATGTCAATTGAGCTCTTCAGGGTCACTCTTTGCCCAAGGCGCTTAAATAATTTGAAACTTGGAGTCATTTTATGTGGTTGTAGTTTGTCAAAGGCACATCAGTCAGCTGAAACCATGACCTTGTCTGAAGTTACCCTGTGGCATAGAATTGAGATGGTCACAGACAGGTAGATCACTGAGAGTAATCAGTGGGTGATACATTGTCCATCCTCAAACCTGCCAGATTCCACTGCTAACTTTAGTGTGAATTGGCCGAAATCATGCAGCATGGGACGTACAGTACATACTGCTTTCTGTTGTCTTTAAATACCTAAAACTGAAAGATCTGTGTCTGCAATCTCTACTAATTCATTAAAAATAATGTTCCTTCCATAATAGTCTGCCATGATAACACCTACTACAACTATAAAGCCCTACAGCAACTTTGAGCAGAAAACTATGAATGCTGTAGTTTGATATAGAAAACAATGCGTTATATTGTTTAACAAGAATAGGTCTACACATATAGCTTTCTGTAGAACTCCAGCCAAACTTTTCACAATAGATGGGTGAATGGTTATGTAATGCTAACCCCCAAGGAGCCGCTTGGTGATTTGGGTCCTCAGTAGACATGTGCAATTAGTTTCGGTCCGAATACAAATTCGGACAAATTTTTGGTTATTCGGAGATTCGGATGTATCCGAATCTCCGAATGAAATAGTAATGAATTTAGTTGAAATTAGTTTAATTTTGTTTCATATATTTGTTTTCTAACGAATTCCAAATTTCCAAATGATTCGAATTTGGATCGGCCAAAAAATGATTGACCGATTCGAATTCTGTGTGAAGAATAGCTGGTTTTTAAGGAGCGGGCCGGGAATCTGGCCGCCGCATCCTTAAAGCGTTTGTTAACCTAAAAATAAAAAAGGATCCTGTTCCTTAAAAGCATGTTATACAGCACAGTGCTTGTGCTGTGTAATTTGGCCCCCTGTATCACCTGAAATACCTGGCTGCCTCCGTCATCCACAGCCCTGCTCTCCTGGGTCTGTGTCCATCTCCTCCCCTCCCTCCCTGCCTGTCAGCTGGTACCAACACCGCTCTGCTCCGCTCCCTGCTGCTCTAAAACTATGTTAAGTTTATACCATTCCCATTGTTAGATAAGAACCTTTGTCCTAGTGCCTGTGCTCTGTTTTCAGAGCCCCTCCCGGCGCTCACATGACTCCTCGGCTCTCTACTCCTCTTCCCCCCCTTCTCCCTGGCTGACGTCAGCGGGAGTGTTCAGCCCCACCCACTGGCATTGTAAGACGGGAGAGGAAAGAGCCGAGGAGTCACGTGATCACTGGAAGACGCTCTAAAAACAGATAGAATCAGCTTTTTTTTTTATAAAGCACAGACACTAGGACAAAGGTTCTTATCTAACAGAGGGGATGGTATAAACTTAACATAGTGGCTTAACAACCGATGAATCATCAGCTGTCAAAGAAAAAAAAACGATGTGGGGTCCCCCCCAAGATCTATTTCAGACCTTTATCTGAGCATGCATTCCTGCAGCTATCTGACTCACAAAGCCTGGCAGCTATCCCCATCAACATGAGGACAAGGTGCTTTGTGGGGGGGCATGTGGCCTGGTATGGTTCAGAAGGGGGGGTGGCATTCACTCTTTCTCTTCGCTTTCCTGGCCTGCAGGCTGCATGCTTGGATAAAGATCTGGTATGGATTTGGGGGGGGGACCCCACGCCGTTTTTTTCTTTAAATTTTAGCATTGGGTTTCTCCACTTCAAGACTGCCGTTGTTTTTGCAGCAGCTTGCTGCCATAATCCCAGTATTTTTTTATACTGTGGGTGATTCTCTTTCACATAAAAGTGATCCCGGGAGCAGATTCGCCATGATTGTAAGAGGGAAAGCAATAATTCTAGAACTGGACCTCCTCTGTAACTCTAAACAGGTAACCTGTCAAAATTTTTAAAGCGGCACCTATGGAGATTTTAAAGTAACGTAGTTTGTTGCCATTCCACAAGCATGTGCAATTTTAAAGCATGACAGGTTAGGTATCTGTTTATTCAGTGTAACATCATCTTTCACATTATACAGTAAAATTGGGCTAACTTTACTGTTTTCTTTTGTTTAATTAAAAAAAAGTGTATTTTTTTCCCCCAAAGTTGCGTTTGTAAGACTGCTGTGCAAATACAGTGTGACATAAAATATTGTATTGATCGCCATTCTCTAGGGTCTCTGCTAAAAAAATATATAATCTTTGGGGGTTCTAAGTACCGTATTTATCGGCGTATAACATGCACTTTTTTCCCCTTGAAATCAAGGGAAAATCGCGGGTGCGTGTTATACGCCGATCCCCTGTGAGCCCCCGCGGAGCGAGCGCCGACCGCGATTTGAAAATGGCGCCGCCGGCGCTGAAATACACAGAGCCGGTCCTCGGCTCTTCTCGGCCACTTTCGGCTTCACTCGAGTGCTGCCCGAACCTAGCCGAGTGTACTCGGCTAGGTTCAGCTAGCTCCGCTCACAGTCACGCCCATCCCGGGCGGGACTACGAGTGGAGCCGAAAGTGGCCGAAAGTGAACGAGAGCCAACGAGAAGAGCCGAGGACCGGCTCTGTGTATTTCGGCGCCGGCAGCGCCATTTTCAAACTGCAGTGACACTGACATGTCACTGCAGTTTAACTGCAGCCTGGGCAAGGCTGCAAAAGGACACAGAAAAGCTTCAGATCGGCACTGGCAAAGCTGCAAGGCTGCAAATGGACACTGATAAGGCTGCAAATGACACCAAGGCTGCTGACTGCAAGGCTGCAAATGACTGCAAGGCTGCAAATGACATCAAGGCTGCTGACTGCAAGGCTGCAAATGACTGCAAGGCTGCAAATGACACTGGACAAGCATGCAGATGGACGCTGTGCAAGGCTGCATTGATGAGCATTTAAATGTAAGTTTTTTTTCTTAAAACATTTTTTTCCTTTATAATTCCCTCCTAAACTTGAGGTGCGTGTTATACGACGGCGCGTGTTATACACCAATAAATTCGGTAATATTCTAGCTCAAAATTCTAATTTAAACTTATAAACAAAAAGTTCCAGGAAAGGCCTGGTCTTAAAGTCCATACCAGACCCAAAGGGACTGGAGTCATCTGTTGTTAAGGATGCGGTGGCTGGCTTAACAACCAGCTATTTTTCACACAGGATTCGAATCAGTCAATAATTTTTTGACCGATCCAAATCATTCTGAAAATTTGTAATTGATTCTGAAATTATTAAACAAAACAAAATTAAATGAAACGAAATGAAACTAAACAAACTCCTAAGAGCCCATTCACACAGGGACGACTTGTCAGGCGACCTAGTCGCCTGACATGTCGCCTCCCGTTCTGTGCTATGGAACCGTTTTAAGGGGAGCGACGCAAGTCGCTCCGACTTAGAAAAAGGTTCCTGTACGACTTCGGGGGCGACTTGGGGCGACTTGCATAGACTTCTATACAGAAGTCGTTTTGCAAGTCGCCCGGGCAGTCGTTTGCAGGTCGCCTCGCTGAGGCGACCTGCAAGTCGTGTTGCCCCTGTGTGAATGGGGTCTCAATGAAGCAACGAAATTCGTAACATTACATATTTTTCCGAAACAAAACACATTTTTCAGTTCTGCTATTTCTCAGCCCCTCTGACTCACCTGGATGGGTGAAAGTCGTAACAAGCAATTATGAAGTCGCAAGAATAGATGCTTTTAGCATGGTTGTGAGCTAATACCAGGAAATATACATCAGACTGTTTAGTGCAGTGGCAGCCTGTCCATTAGGGGGGCACAGGTGCCACCCCCTCTGTCCACGTGTCCAGCCCCCTGATCTACATGCAGGGCACCGGACGCATGGATTCCAATTGGGTTTTTTTTTTTTTTTTAAGCACATGATTAGAGCCAGAGGCTTCAAAAAATGGTGGGCTCGGGGCGCAGAGCACTGCACCCGAAGCTTACCCGGTTATGTAACAATAGCAAATTAATATTCGCTATTGTAACACTGATTCTCCTACCGGCCAAACAGGAAGCCAGTCGTTAGACCCATCACCTGATTGGCCGAAGGGAGATCCGATCGGATTGGCCACCAGGAGGAGGAGGGAGGGGACGCAGGAGAAGTGAGGAAGCAGCTGGAGAGAACAGCCTGGAAAGAAGCCGACACCACCCACCGCCGGAGTGCTGCCCGCGAGGTGGGGTGGGTGCGGGGGCCCTGACTACCGACCGATCGGGAAGGGGTGGGAGTTGGGTGACCTGACTGACCGTTTGCCACCCCCCCTCAAAAAATAAAAACACCAGCCGCCACTGGTATAGTGGTAAATGAACTCAATGTATTGGTGCACGTTAGAGTAGATGATGTTTTGAGCATAAATGAGCACACAGCAGAGAGATTCAAACACAGTCTGCTAGACAAAGTAATCATCATGCCAAGGTAACTTTGAATAGAGTTCTGTACCACTAAACTGGGATCAACTCATAAAACAACAAATTCAGCAATAAACACTGCATATAAGCATCAACTGCAATGTGAATAATTATTCTATAAGTAGTCTAGGTGTGCACTCTTATGCCTCCTACAAACGATCGGACATTCAGACAACAAAATCCATGTTTTTTTTCCGACGGATGTTGGCTCAAACTTGTCTTGCATACACACGGTCACACAAAGTTGGTCGGAATTTGCGAACGTTAAGAACGCGGTGACGTACAACACGTACGACGGGACTAGAAAGAGGAAATTCAATACCAAGTGTGCCACCCTTTGGGCTCCTTCCGCTAATCTCGTGTTAGTAGAAGTTTGGTGGCAGATGATTCGCGCTTTTCAGCCTCCTGCTTTTCCGATCGTTACTGCTCTTCAGTTTGTGCTTGTGGGTTCGCATTTCTATTATGTATTTGATTTTCAGTGCGTTCTTGTCCGCTCGTATCTGATTTTTCAGCTCCGGCTTTTGTTTTTCATTGCTTTCTGTTAGTTTGTTCTGACCAGCCGACCGTTTTGAAGCCATGAGGACCCTCACCCCGGACCAGAGGGTTTATAACTACCGTCTGGCCAGAGCCAGAAGAGTGGTGGAGAACGTTTTCGGGATAATGGCCAGCCGGTTCTGCCTATTCCTTACGCCAATCAACATGGCGGAATATAAACCTAACCAGATAATCCTTGCTTGCTGCATTATACACAACTATTTAAGGAGAAATTCAATGAACTACGAGGCCTCAGTTGGGCCTGAGGCCAGACTTCAAGAAGAAACCCTGACGGCGCTTGAAGCTGGCCATCCTGGCTTGCGCCCGCGAAGTAAGACAGAAGTATGTTGAGTACTTTGCGGGTGGGGGCCATTGATATGCCAGAAACTGTTTAAGAAACATTTTATCCTAAATTTTTGAACTTAAACTGAAAGAAGATTCCCTTTGATTTACTGCCTGGGTTTCTTTTAGCTGTCTCCTAGGTTCTCCAATAGGCTTTTCTTTTTGGACATTTTCTTCAATAGTGCAAATGTAATGTATTTGATACATGAGGTGACAATCTCTTCTTCAGCAAACTATTATTATGTTGTGGGTCTGTTACACACACCTTGTATGTGTTGTTAATGTATGTAATACATTAATGACAAAAATTTTAATCATTTTCAGCACCATGAGTGAATTTTGTGAAAAGCACTGTGGGAGTTATTTACTAAAGGAAAATCCACTTTGCACTCCAAGTGCACTTAAAAGTGCACATGAAACTGCACTGAAAGTGCATTTGTAGTGCAAACTGGATTTGAATTTAGTAACTAACCCCCATTGTCACTGTAAACACCAACTTACTACAAAAATTGCTATTGAGCATTTAAAGAAGAAGCCACACATTGTTGAGTAAAAAACATTTTACTCAAAGCACATTCACATGTGTGTTAGAAAAGGGTTTTTGAACAAACCAACATCTTTGGTGTATATATTTTTTTTTCCACATTGTAAATACCTTTTTTTTGGTTAAACAGGCATGTTTTAAAGCATAACATACACAACTTAGGAACTTACAAAGTTCAACTTTGACAAAGTGAAGGCAATATCAGACATGAGTATGTCCAAATTGTGTTGATATTGCCTTCATCAGATGGGGTGATGTCACCCCTGTAAAAGCCAAATTTTGAAGATGCACACAAATTGGGATTCAAACTGGGGATTTCCCTCCTGATCCCATGCCTAATGTCAACATGTGCTAGCTCCCATCATGGGGGATCAATGGACATGTTTGGGGGTGCAACCCCTTCCTCTCACCTAATTGAGTTGGGAGGAAGGGGTTGCACCCACAAAACGCGTACATTGATATCCCGTGATGGCAGATAGCACGTTGACACACTGTGTGCATCTTCAAAATTTGGCTTTTAAAATACTTTAAAAGATTTTTTTAAATTCAAAAATACACAAGAAAACGGTCCAATTTTTGTGTGTTTTATATTCTACCTAAAACATCAATGATGTTCTTCATTTTTCTTTGAACATCATTGATGTTTTCCTTTATATTTTCGAAATCACAATTGCACCCTATTCTCTGCCCGATGAGGATCTGGGCATCTTCACTGGTGAAATGAGATTCTTCTTCCACAACATCCACATCACCTAAAAGAAAAAAAACACACCATGTATTATAAATATGCAGGAATAGATCTCTTAACTGAAGCTGTGGTCTCAGACACTCACCTGTTGTAGTGACAATTTTGCCCACTTCATAAACCTCTCCCATCTCATCCTCTGCTTGTGGTGTGAGGATTTCCCCTTCTTTATGAGGTGGGGGGTCCCTGGTGTCCTCAGATGTCCCAAGTCTTTTCTCCCCTATGTGAATTAAAAATAGGTATACTTAGCACACAGATATTTGAGGGCAGAAATAGGAATATGAAACATTGCTTGGAAGTGTCGTACAATTGTCTGTTTTGGCAGAGTTCCAAGCTGAAGAACATTTTCTTTCTTTTTTTTGTTAAAGTATCACATGTAGACACCCCTATAGTATCCCGTGGAGCACCTATGTGGGGACACCCTAAAAAGTTTGTTCTGGTGTCCCACACTAGTGCTCCTGCGTCCAGATGTGTAAACAGCTGCTGAGTGTCCTCTCCTTACACTGAATCAAGTTTGCATTTCATTCTAGTTACAAACCCATCTAGACAACAAACTTCTTTTAATACTAATAGGCCCGAACAAATGTAGTTAACCCGTATCTGCCAAAAAATCTTATAAGTGGGCGAACGAACGATGTTTTCTACGACCGATTACTGTGCCCATGAACATGAAAGTTGCCATTTTAAAATGTACAACAGTAAAGAAAAGCACATGGAGCAGCACGAACGTTAAGAAGAATAGGAACACACGACAAAATACTTACTTTTTTCCAGCAATCTCTTGATTCTTCTGTACTGATCGTGCTCCCTCAATTTGAGGTCTGACCATCGTTTCCTCAATTGATCCTTGGATCGTCATACCCCAAAATTCCTGTGCAGACTCTTCACAACTTTAGGCATGATCTTGGCCTTTCTCACATTTGGGTTTAGGTACGGTCCATACTTCCCATCATAGTTGGCCCTCTTCAAGATGTCCACCATCTCCACCATCTCTATAAAGGATCGGAAGGTTCGGGGCTCCGGCCTTTTGTCTTTGCTGCTCTCCTCTACATGCACCTGTTGTCTCTCCGCCATGTGCTCTCCCACTGCACCGAAAGACAAGGGGCGGGGAATAGATTAGAAAGAACGTCAGGGGCGGGCTGAGTTTCATGCATGCGCAGTGTATATATAGCGGAACACTTGTGAATCATACGTACGATCTGTGAGTGGAGGACGAAGTAACGGAAGTGACGATCGTTATAACGAAGGTACAATTTTAAGTTGGTGCATCAGTGGCCTATACTGCTTATAGATTGAGGCCTATTTTGGGTCAAGATTAGGAGAGTTTTGCCTGACATTAGGGTTTGTCTTGTGTTGTGTCTTGCAGAAAATGGATGGATCTATTCAATGATGAGAACGTTATCCCCACATTCATTGATATGTACAGGGAGCTGCCCTGTCTGTGGCCAGTAAACCACCCCGTTTATAACAATAAACCAAAGAGGAGGGCAGCGCTGGATCAATTGCTGGAATTTGTGAAGCTGGTAATCCCCATGGCAGACATCCCCTATTTAAAGGCCCTAATTGGTGGCATGAAGAGCACTTATAATAGGGAGCACAAGAAGGTACAGGATTCCCAGAGATCAGGAGCTGCAGCAGATGACATTTATGTACCCAGGCTGTGGAACTTTGACAGATTGCATTTTCTGCCAGGCCAGACTGAACCCAGGCCAGCACTCTCCAGTCTTCCTTCAAGGCTTCCTTCCTCCCTAGCTGAGGCTTCCGACGACCAACCTGGGCCTTCCAGGCAGCAAAATGTGGAGGAGCCCAGCTTGAGTCAGGTATAGCATTCTTCAAAATATTTCTGATTGTCAAATTAATGATGTTAAATATATGTTAGTTTTGATAACTAATTTCTGTTTTACATATCAATAGACAGTAGTGGCCACAAATGATTGGGACAAGAATGAAAAATGCTGGAGTCAGAATGATGGTCTTTTCTATTTATTACCATTCAATTTGCAACAGTCATGAGCTGAAAATTGTGTGTGATTGATGAACCAAAAACTAAAACTATGGCCCTTTTCAGACACAGGAAAGCCTCAGCCAGGCCGTGGAAAGTGGCAGCCAGGAGGGGGCGGGGGTAAGTGGCAGCCAGGAGGTGTGTGGGCCCAGTAGCCTGCCCGAATCCCGGTTCCTTCCCCTCAGATGAACCATAGTCCTCCTCCTCCGGGTCCTCCTCCACCTCCTGCCGCAACTCCAACACTAGAGCCACAGCCTGGAAGGAAGCGTCTAAGGAAGACAAGAGAGTGATGGCCTGGGTTCAGTCTGGTCTGGCAAAAGACGTGGGCTGTTGTATGACCACAGCCTGGGGACAGATATGTCACCTGTTGCTGTTCCTGGTCTCTTGTTGTCCTGGACCAGATTGTGTTCACTATTATAAGGACTCCTCAGGCCATAAATTTTGACTGTAAAATAATTGATGTGTGCCCTGGGGTACAAAGGCTTCGCAAATTTCACCAGTTTCTCCAGCATTGCCTTCCTCTTTCTGTTATTACCCAGAATAAATGGCTATTTCTTTTTCACAAATACTTGACTATGTGCTTTAGTTCAAAAAGGACAGTTTGTTTGTGAGTAGGCAGGTACATTTCAAAAATACAAGGTCAAATTAACAAGGGACACCAAACAACCTCCTTTAGGTTAAAAAATACAAGATAATAATGGTGTTGTGGTAACTTGACACACAAAATGAGAAATAATATTATGGAGAGCACTAGAAAAAAATTGCAGATCTTGATAAAAAAAAAAAAAAAACATTATTATGGAGATCTGACGAAAAACAAAATTAATATTATTCATGAGATCACGAGAAATAATAAAGAAATCAGTGTGTGAGAACTCTGTGTGAATATGAGCAAAACAACTTCATTCTTCTAGCATTCTAAAGAAGAATAGAATGCGCTGCATTAAACTATTTAAAAAATTGCAACGTGACGAATGTGCTATCTCCATTACGAACGCTAGTTTTACCAGACCGAGCGCTTCCGTCTCGTAATTTATTCTGAGTATGCGTGGCACTTTGTGCGTTGGAATTGTGTACACACGATCGGAATTTACGCGAACGGATTTTGTTGTCGGAAAATTTGAGAACCAGATCTCAAATTTTGTGCAACGGAAATTCCGATGGAAACTGTCCGATGGAGCCTACACACGGTCGGAATTTCCGACAAAGGGCTCCCATTAAACATTTTCCGTCGGAAAATCCGACCGTGTGTACGAGGCATAAGAGTCCTATGCAATAGGAACATCTGGAACTAGGCAAAGGGCAAAGATTTCTGTGTAGCAACTGAAAAGGGGCAGCCTTTAGTTCTAACCCTTCAGCCAGCTAGCATTGGGGCCCAGCTGTACCATTGATGCACATAAGCATAGTTCCCAAAGGAGTCTGCATGCAGTGGTATAAGCTATTGAGTAAGTGCCTAGCCTTTCTAAATTTAGGTTCCAATAAGGCTGGGTCCACACAGCACTCTCACCAGTCCCATGAGACAGCCACGGAAGTCCCACTGTGTGTAGGGGGGGTCCTCTGTTTTAGCTCAGTGTTATTCTGGTCCTTAGTTCACCTGGCTGCAAATCTCTAGCATGGTGTGTCAGGGCTGGGCCCAGCCCTTCCTTCTCTGAGCTGGCCGCTCAGCTGTCAGCTAATTGCCAGCTTCTATCTCTCCACAGTGACTCACCTGTTGATGATCCTGCTCTTCGGTCCTGCCTACTTAAGATGAGTCCAGATGATCTCTGCCTTCACCTTGGTCACATCTCTAGAGACAAGCAATTCCTTGGTTGCAAGATTTCTGACCATCATAACAACTGGTCAGAACTCTTACCGTGGGCAGAGATTGCTCACAATAGTGCCTTGAATTCTGCTTCCCGATTGTCCCTGTTTATGGCGAACTGTGGTTTCCAACCTTCCATGTTGCCTGACTCTTTTGTTCCACAGAGTATTCCTGCATTATAGGAGCATCTCCATGGTCTTCGTTCCACTTTGGCACAGGTCCAGGAGGCTTTGCAACATGCTAGCTGATAGGTACAGACTCCATGCTGACCGCAGACGCCTGCCTGCGCCTTCCTACCAGGTTGCGGACAGGGTCTGGCTGTCATCTTGCAACCTCCGACTTCGTGTTCCCTCTCTGAAGTTCACACCTCGATTTATTGGGCCTTTCCGTATTCTTCGCAGGATTAACCCAGTGGCTTACGTATTAGACCTTCCTTCTAATATGCGCATCTAAAATGTATTTTATGTCTCCTTATTAAAACCTTTGGTCTGCAACCGCTTTACCACCTTGGTGCCATGTCCTCACCCTATTCAGGTTGAGAACCATGAGGAGTATGAAGTACAGTCCATTGTTGACTCCCGTAGGTTCTGTGGGCACAAACAGTACCTGGTGCATTGGAAAGGGTACGGTCCGGAGGAACGCTCTTGGGTCCCATCCTCAGACGTACATGCCCCTGTCCTCCACCGTGATTTCCATAGACATTTTCCCCTCAAGCCTGGTGGTCCTCCAAGGGGGAGATGTTGTTTAGGAGGGGGTACTGTCAGAGCTGGGCCCAGCCCTTCCTTCTCTGAGCTGGCCGCTCAGCTGTCGGCTAATTGCCAGCGCCCATCTCTCCACAGTGACTCACCTGTTGACGATCCTGGTCTTCGGTCCTGCCTACTTAAGCTGTCCCGTCCAGATGATCTCTGCCTTCGCCTTGGTCACATCTCTAGAGACACTCTTCTGTGTTCATGTTAAAGACTTGCTTGGCTGACAATCCTTCTGGCTCCCTGACGTTTTGGCTTGTCTGATTATCCATTCCGGTTCCTGAACTCTGGCTATGTTTTGACTACATTTACTCTGTTTACCTTTTTTTTTATTATTATTAAACAATTGTGATTTAACTGTACTTCTGTCTCAGTCTGATTCAGTGGGCAGTGCAAGTCTTTCTCCAGCAGCCACTCAGTCCCATTCTCCACGTTTCCCGATCCTCTCTCTCTTGTCTCCCAGGTATATATCAAAGGCCTCTGTTCCAGGTACCGGCATGTTCGAACGGGTGATGTGTTCATTCCAAACTGCAACAGCAGAAAGACCGCATTGTTAAAAATCCAGCCCAGGAATATTCTGTTCTTTTCTCCTCCCCTGTCCCAGTCTCTTCTGGGAGCTGTAATCCATTGCGTAATGGAAGACAAAAATAACTTTCCCTGCTTGGGCTTCAGCTTCCACATTCCATTTTGGCCAGCTACCCAGTCAATGGGGCTCTGTCGATGCTCCCACTCCGTCTGCTGATGGGGGGCGGCAGTGCATTGAAGTCCTATGTAGGTGTAGGTGCAGATCTTCTATTCTTATTTTTATATTGTCTTTTGTTGTCCATGTCCCCATTAAAAGCATTTCTTCCTACCTCCTATCCTGCTGGCATATGTTACCAAGACAGGAGGGGAGGTAAATGCTTCCTTTCATAGACAAAGACAGCAATGAGTTCTAATCCATCCATACTCTATGCATACATTACACATTGAAAAGGTTTACCTTAAAGAAGAACTCCAGCAATGAGATTAGTGTAAACACATATCCCCCTGACAAAGCTCCGAGGGGCAGAGTGAAACGCGTTTGGGGTGTGGCCTGGTTGGAGTCCAGGCTGAGGTTGCCACTCTACTCACCACTTCAAGATACGTAGATGTGCAACTTTTAGGGGCCACCCCATTGTTCTCTTGGCTGAAACAAATTATCCAGGTGCCACCTCTTAGTGGCTAATGGAGAAGCTGCAATTCACTGTTATAGCCTACGCTACATACAGTAAGCAGCATTTTATTCCAGTGGTTACTCAAGTGCCTTCCCCTCTGTGCTCTAAACATGGAGTGTTGATTGTTCCTACACCTTCGCCACTCAGGAGAAGCCTTGTATTTTTTTGCAATGAACACAAAGCTTTCTTCCATCATCTGGGGTGGAGGGGCAGGTTGCATGATTTCATGATCTCTGTCTAGGCCAATCAGATAACGCCTTGTAGTCAAAGGGTAGAGAGTAGAGACAAACAAAATGACTTTAACAGGGGTGCTTAAAATGATCAGATTGCATTCCTTTATGTAAAACCTTTATCACAAAATTTAAAACCATTGCTGTAACTGCTTTACAAATTGTTGGAGTTTGGCTTTAATTTGTTTGTTAAGTCCATCTAAATCTGTTAGCAACATTACCCTCTCTATAAGTTGACAATGCTGCTGTCCATAGGCGTTTCCGTTGCTCCTCCATAGGGTGGCACAACACCAGGACAGGAAGTATGAAACTGGCTGGATTACCAAGTGAAAATAAAAGAAGAAAAGCATGAAAAAATATGCAATCACCACATTTAAGTATTGGTAAGATCCAATATATCATATAATAAAGTTTGATTTTTGGGTTTAGTTCTGCTTTATTGACTCAGGTTGAGATCTTTGAAATCTGTGAGTATAAAATATATATAAACATCCCAGGCAGCCCATCCACAATTGACTTTCAGGTAGAGAAAACACATACATTCTGATATTGCTTATTTTACTGTAGCCAAGCCCCGGGCCTCTCCAGGCCTAATGGTGACCTTCAGAGTTAGGGACAGCTGACATCCTGCTGTGTAGAGTGAGTTATGAGGCATAGTGGGTGCAATGTAAGGTAGATTATTGGGCGCCAGACACTTCTTGAATGCAAAGAGATTTATTGTCTCTTAAACAGAATTGTGGGAGAGAGGGTTTAGGGCCAGGACACCCGTTAGTAGTTGCAATGTTAATTAGCAGACTCCGAGACTACTACAGGTAGACAACCATGCAGGGAAAGGCACCCAGCCGGACGCCACATTTACATGTGTAGACACGCTGTCTCCTATGACAACAATCTTGAACAGTTTCTAACAAAGGTTGCATTGAACTCTTTCACTTCCTCCACAATCTCCTCTTTCGATCTTCACTCAACTGAGCTCCCAGTCTATCACCTAGACCCACTAATCCACTGCCACTGGATCTCCTGAGCTCTTCCAATCCTCTCACTGAGTATCTTCCTCAAGCGTCACCCCCACTTCCTTGCTGGGTCCCTAGCTTGGCACTCACAGATACTCCTCAAGCATCACCCCACTGGCCTGTTCGGTCCCTGTCTTTTCATGCAAGACTGCTCTGCAAGCGTCACCTCCGCTGGCTGGGTCCCTAGCTTGACACCTGCCGAAGTTTCCTAATTCTTCACTGTCCCCGGTTGGTGAGAATACTGCTCTGGTACTTGCTTCAGCTACTCACTTTGGTCCCTAGTAACAAGGTGGATGGTCCCTTAGTGGCAAAAGCTTCCCCTCCACCCCTGACCACGATAGGTTCTCCGGCTGGCTGAACCGTCACTTTTAGTTGGACTGCAATCCGCGGTCCCAACCCTGCGCTGCTCTCCTGCTTCTGGATAGGCCCTCAGACAGCCTAGCAGCCAGATGTTCCCAGGATAGGCTTCAGGCTCTGGCCTAGCAACCCGGGGCAATACAACACACGTCCACATATACAGACATCCAGGTGGCACAGAACCCGATCACCTGACCTCACCCAAATAAATAGGCTCTCCCAGAAGGCCAAGGGACCCAAGAGGATCCCTGCCCATTGGCTGAGATACCCTATCTATTCCTAATCTTCCTTGCAATGCCCTTGTCTTATCTAGTGCCGCCAGATACTCGGCCATCTAGTGACAGAAGAGAGAAATGCAGCAATTCCAGAATTAGGGTGGAATAAATTGATCTCCTATCAATTGACCAAGGCAACTATACTTGGCAGGTAAATTTACTAGCAATCCTGCCTAAACATCAGGGTGCTACATCACATCTTTTTTTAATACTTTGAGCTTTTCTTTCATGTCATCTGATCATTTATAAAAAATAAGGTATATTATAAGTTAAATAAGGTTATCAAATATCAAAATGGAAAGTAAATGAACAGAAGAGAAATCCAAATCAAATCAATATTTGGTGTGACCACCCTTTGCCTTCAAAACAGAATCAATTCTTCTAGGTACACTTGCACACAGTTTTTGAAGGAACTCGGTAGGTAGGTTGTTCCAAACATCTTGGAGAACTAACCACAGATCTTCTGTGGATATAGGCTGCCTCAAATCCTTCTTTTTCTTTATGTAATCCCAGACAGACACAATGGAGGTTGAGATCAGGGCTTTTTGGGGGCCAAACCATCACTTCCAGGACGTTTGGGGTCGTTGTCCTGCTGCTGAATAAATTTTGGGCCAATCACCCTACCATCAGGAAGGCGTATGATTGGTCCCAAATTTATTCTGCAGCAGGACAATGACCCCAAACATACAGATAATGTCATTAAAGTGGCTTTCCACCCAAAATTGGAACTTACGCTCATTTGTGCCACATTTGGCACCTTTCGGGGGGGAGGAGCAGATACCTGTCTTTGACAGGTACCCATCCCCACTTCTTGGAGACCGGGCCATGGCAAATTACATCTGCAGCTCGGCTCCCTCCTCCTCCCTCCTCTTTCCCCCGCTGTCAGGCCAGTAGGAGGGCGTAGCGGTGCCTCGCTCATGCACAGTAGGGACCCAGGGTGAAGCCGTAAAGTTACACTGCCGGGTTCCCTTACTCGCAATGGAGGCGGCAGCACCCGACCAGCCGATGGAAACATCAGCTGCGTTGCCGACATCGCTGGACTCCGGGACAGGTAAGTGTCCTATTATTAAAAGTCAGCAGCTGCACTATGTGTAGCGGCTGGCTTTTAATTTTTGCAGGGATTGGCGGACTTCCGCTTTAAGAACCATGTTTAGCGTAAAGAAGAACAAGGAGTCCTGGAAGTGATGGTTTGGCTCCCACAGAGCCCTGAATCTTTCTGGGATTACATGAAGAGACAGAAGGATTTGAGGTAGCCTACATCCATAGAAGATCTGTGGTTAGTTCTCCAAGATGTTTGGAACAACATACCTGACGAGATCCTTTGAAAATTGTATGCAAGTGTTCCTAGAAGAATTGATGCTGTTTTGGAGGCAAAGGGTAGTCACACCAAATATTGATTTGATTTGATTTGGATTTGCCTTCTATTTATTCACTTTCAATTTTGTTAATTGATAAAAAAATAAACTATTAACACTTCTATTTCTGAAAGCGTTATTAATTTACAAATTTACAGCATTTTTTCAAATCTGCCTAAAACTTTTGCACAGTAGTGTACATACAACATTTTGCCTTGCATTAATATTTTAAATTGAATTGGTGATTTTACAAGATTAGGGTTCACATATACGTTAAATGGTTGCCGGTTTTAAAGTATATCTACAGTGGATATAAAAAGTCTACAGACCCCTGTTAAAATGTCAGGTTTCTGTGATGTAAAAAAATGAGACAAAGATAAATCATTTTAGAACTTTTTCCACCTTTAATGTGACCTATAAATTGTACAACTCAGTTAAACAACAAACTGAAATCTTTTAGGGGGGGAGTTAAAATAAAAAAATTAAATAATGTGGTTGCATAAGTGTGCACACCCCCTTATAACTGGGCATGTAGCTGTGTTCAGAATTAAGCAATCACATTCAAACACATGTTAAATAGGAGTCAGTACACACCTGCCATCATTTAAAGTGCCTCTGATTAAACCCAAAGTTCAGCTGTTCTAGTAGGTCTTTTCTTACATTTTCTTAGTTGCATCCTTCAGCAAAAGCC
This sequence comes from Aquarana catesbeiana, assembly GCF_042186555.1. Taxonomy (NCBI): domain Eukaryota; kingdom Metazoa; phylum Chordata; class Amphibia; order Anura; family Ranidae; genus Aquarana; species Aquarana catesbeiana. The sequence goes on along the minus strand of NC_133326.1, from coordinate 606,548,631 downwards.
ATGGTCCGCAGAGAGCTTCCAAAGCATCAGAGGGATCTCATTGTTAAAAGGTATCAGTCAGGGGAAGGGTACAAAAGAATTTCCAAGGTATTAGATATACCATGGAACACAGAGAAGACAGTCATCATCAAGTGGAGAAAATGTGGCACAACAGTGACATTACCAAGAACTGGACGTCCCTCCAAAATTTATGAAAAGACAAAAAGAAAACTGGTCAGGAAGGCTGCCAAGAGGCCTAAAGCAACATTAAAGGAGCTGCAGGAATATCTGGCAAGTACTGGCTGTGTGGTACATGTGACAACAATCTCCCGTATTCTTCATATGTCTGGGCTATGGGATAGAGTGGCAAGACAGGAGCCTTTTCTTACAAAGAAAAACAGCCAAGCCTGGCTAAATTTTGCAAAAACACATCTGAAGTTTCCCAAAAGCATGTGGGAAAATGTGTTATGGTCTGATAAAACCAAGGTTGAACTTTTTGGTCATAATTCCAAAAGATATGAAACACCACTGCACATTACCAGAAGAACACCATACCCACAGTAAAGCATGGTGGTGGCAGCATCATACTTTGGGGCTGTTTTTCTTCAGCTGGGACAGGGGCCTTAGTCAAGGTAGAGGGAATTATGAACATTTCCAAATACCAGTCAATATTGGCACAAAACCTTCAGGCTTCTGCCAGAAAGCTGAACATGAAGAGGAACTTCATCTTTCAGCATGACAACGACCCAAAGCATACATCCAATCTGTGAGGTGATCTGAAGAGGGCTGTGCGCAGGAGATGCCCTCACAATCTGACAGATTTGGAGTGTTTTTGCAAAGAAGAGTGGGCAAATATTACCAAGTCAAAATGTGCCATGCTGATAGACTCATACCCAAAAATTCTGATTGCTGTAGTAAAATCAAAAGGTGCTTCAACAAAGTATTAGGGCTCTTTCACACGGGACGGATCCATGATGATCCGCCCCGTGAACATCTGCTTGCTCAGCAGGGATCGCTCCGCCGATCCCCGCTAAGCAGGAAGATGACAGGTCTGTCTCTGCACACTGTGCAGCGTCGGACCTGTCAGAGCGCCGCTCTCCCCTATGGGGGATCGGATGATGACGGACCGTAGAGTCCGTCGTCACCCGATCCGAAAACGGATGGAAAAGTAGGTTTTTCCTCCGCTACACTTTTTCGGATCGGAGTGGGTCGGATGTCAGCGGACATGTCACCGCTGACATCCGACGCTCCATAGAGGTCCATAGAGGCGGACCTGAACGGATCGTTCGTCTGAAAGAGGCCTTAGTTTAAGGGTGTGCACACTTATGCAACCATATTATTTTATTTTTTTATTTTTACTTCCCTCCACCTAAAAGATTTGTTTGTTTTTCAATTGAGTTGTACAGTTCATAGGTCACATTAAAAGTGGAAAAAGTTCTGAAATGATTTATCTTTGTCTCATTTTTTTACATCACAGAAACCAGACTTTTTAAGAGCGCTGTGTAGACTTTTTATATCCACTGTATATCCAAAATCTTTTGTTAACATTGGATAGATTGTGGAATGATTAAAACTCCTGTCAGGTTTTAATCCCACTGTTGGCTCAATTGGAGAGATACCTTCACTTCATTTCTGGTAAAAAAAAAGGTATCCTCAGGAAAAGAATTTAGGGGAAATCTCCCTTACAGTACAACAATTAAAGCCCAGTCGTAGCACTTTTTTTATTCTTTTGCTTAATGTAGGAAAGGTTTAAAACCTCTGCCAGGTTTTTAGTGCTGTCTATGTCCACTTTTATCTCACTTCCTGTGAAAAAGCAGAAAGTGAGAAAAGACAGCAAAGAAACCTGTCAGATGTTCTTAGCATTCCCCACTCTACTTTAGAAAATTTTATTGAGCTCTGTGTCCCTATTGAAGAGATTGTGCCTACTTCCTGTCTCATCGACCACAGACAGGAAGTTAGGGAAAATCAACCTGACGGCTATAGCAGTAAAAAAAACAAACAGAGGTTCTATCCCTTTTTATTTTTGTTCAAAACTACTTTCTGTTTTACTGCCAAGGTTGGTTAGTTGCCGGTGTCTTGCCGAGAATGTTCCCTCGGCGGATAAGTTCCCCCCCTGTACTGCGCAGGCGCAGCGCCTGCGCAGTACGGACTACTGTCAGCTGCTGGAGATAGCCGAAGCTCAAATGCATCAATCAGCTGTACACAGCGCCTGCGCTCTGGGTCCAGGTTCCTTCCCCACCATCCAAGTGGACCTAGAGGGGGAATCTAAAAGAGCCGAGCGAAGCGAGGCCGTGCCCGAAGCGTGGTGAGCGGCCCTCTTACAGGCGCCCTGTACAGCTGATTTTCAGCTATTCCGCTTTGGCTATTTCCGCCGGATCCTACTGCGCAGGCAGTAGAGGGGGGAACTTAGCCGCCGAGCGGAACTTTCTCGACAGAACACCGGTCAGGTGGCAACCCATAAAGAAAGTAACCCATATAGAAAGAATAAGCAGTGGAGAGAGTGTCTGTATGTCGGTCTATACTCCAGACCAGCCGTGTTCACTTGGTTGATCATACTAAGCATTACCGTTGATCTTGCATACCCCATCCTGATTTGCTCTGTGTGTCTATTGCACTTTATCCACCCTGTTTGAACATGGTTTGTATCTCCGGTTCCTGTAGTCAATCAATCTTGCCCATTAGTCATTGCTCTGCTGCTTTCTCTCCTCTCAAGGTTTACTGTGGTGATATGGGCCCTGTCCTTGGGATCTGTCCAGCCCTAGTAATGTGAGCACATCGGATAGAAGGAGGCTGAAATGCATCTAAGGACAGAGATTGGCACAGAATCCTTGTATGTGTCAGATAAGCCTGGTACATGTCCCCAGGTCACGGTGACCTCAAAGCTTTCAGAAAGGCATTATCCTCTGTTTTCACAAAGAGCTGTAAAATAACATTAACCTGTTTGATGCCAGAGGCTGCTAACCTTACTTCACCTTCTGGAGGCATTGTAAATCAAATTCTTTCATACCCAGACTGAGTTGGGTGTCACAGAGTCTCATTACTTCTATCTTGCTTAAGCTACATAAGACATATTGGTTATATGGCAAGGAAGTAACAGTAGCCTATATGTTTATTAGTTGGTTTAGAACAGGGGTAGGCAACCTTAAAGTGGTGGAGATTTACCTGAACAACACGGGAGAAGTCAAAGATCACCGGGCACAGTGTCGCCTCCTCACATCTGATTTAAACCTCTAATTGCAGTACTACTGTGTCGCAAATGTGTGAATTGCATAGCAATCATGGGTTTAAACCAGGTGGTGAGAAGGCAACATATCGCCTCCTCACCATCTATCAACACACACTTGGATAGCTTTTCAGAGGAGCAGTACTTGAATGAGCCCTTAGTTGCATTCAGCGGCGGCACATTAGGGCTCGTTCACGCGTAAAGTTGGGGGTGGTAAAAGCAGGATATAATAGAAATCTATGGCTAAGCGCAGCACACCTACAGGAAAGCTGCAGGTACACTGCCCTGCACCCGCCGTGTGGGTAAACCGCAGCACATCAGTGTGAAAGCAGCCCCATACTATTATGCCCAGTGTATTGCCTCACACTGACCTGAAGATCTCCTCTTTCCTGCTGCTGGCACCACTCTGTAGACCACTAGCCGGGATAAGAGATAAGAGGAGTTTAGTTGGTATCACTCCGCATTGGACAGGAGCCGGCACTACAGAGGAGGTATTGGCTTATTCAGCTCTTGCTACCTACTACACCTCCAACTTTACCAGTGCATTGCACTCTATTTGATGCTCTAGAGTGGCAGGTCAGCAAACCCAGACCGCAATCTACCAGTTACCTGTCCGAGCTACAGGTTGCTGACCCCCGGTTTAGAATGTATCTGGGCCTTGCAGGTTCATAGAATGCAATTAAAGGTATGTCCTTCAAAAATTATGAGTTGAGTCTGGTTGGTTGGAAGAACAGCTTTCAAAGATCTGGTCGAGAGAACTGTCTCCCCGAATCCTGGATTCCACAAAGCCACATAAGCCCTGATTTGGCATTACATCATGCAGGAATATCACCCAGCCTGCACTATATCAGACATATATTCTCAAAGAGAACTCAGAAGGGAATAGGTGAGATTACAGCTGCAAATAAGGTTTACCAAGGCATACAATGCCCATGGTGGTGCTGAGATGGCTGGCAGGGGTTGGGAATCCATGGGGGAGACCTTCTCTCTGGGATCCTGAAGAACATTACATTTTTAATAGTAGATGTACCCCTTAAAAGTGCCCAACACATAATAATAGAATAGGCAGTATTAGTGATGTTAGTCTGTAACCATACAAAAGTTTCTGATATGGTCAAATTGCCACAATTTTCAGTGACTACACTGTGGAGCCATTGCACATTGCCAGGTCAGTGGGTGACCTGGATTTTGCTATAGGGGCTTTAACATTTAAAGTAGCAGAGTGTGTCTGTTATTAAATATGAGAAATGTAAAAACTATGTTAAAAATAAAAGTGTGTCTTAAGCCGTGTACACACGAGCGGAATGTCCGACAGAAAAAGTCAGACTGAAGCTTTTCATCGTCTATTCCGATCGTGTGTAGGCCTCATCCGACTTTTTGTTTTTGAAAATTCTGACGGACCTAGAAATGAAACATGTTCTAAATATTTCCGACGGAACCAATTCCTATGGGGAAAACCGATCGTCTGTATGCTGTTCCGACGGACCACAAACGACGCATGCTCTGAAGCAAGTACGAGACGGAAGCTATTGGCTACTGGCTATTGAACTTCCTTTTTCTAGTCCCGTCGTAAGTGTTGTACGTCACCGCGTTCTTGACGGTCGGACTTTGGTCGTACTTTGGGTTGACCGTGTGTAGGCAAGACCGCTTAAATGGAATTCCATCGGAGTTCCGTCGGATAAACCTTAGGAGTTTATTCCGACGGCAAAACCGGTCGTGTGTATGTGGCATAAGTCTCGGTTCACACAGATGCGGTGCAAATCTGATGCAATTTCTGTTGTGACAGGTGCAATTCTAATGCAAACTAATGAAAATTCTGAGGGTATTTGGCATAGCTGGAGAAGAAATTTGCACCGAACCTGCCCTAAACTTGCACAGGACTCACAGGACCCTTTTTTTTTTTTTTTTTGACTGGATCAGAATCGAACAGTATAGATTTGAATGACTTTCATAGCAAACAATGTTTTTTCAGAGGAAATGCGAATTTATGCCTTTTGGAATGGATCTAATCCGCATAGAATTTGCATCAGTGTGAACCAGTCTGAATATGGCAGAATGCCAGGAGGCTGCATTTTTAGGACACGTGTATAGAAAATACAGGGGGTATCACCTATCAGCTCACCATACAATGTAAACCTGTCAAAAATCTTGACAATTCATTATGGACATGTAAGGAAGGCATATGCATCCGAGGCTTTTCTACTGGTATAAGAGACTTCTACAGAAAAAGTCAAAGTATGAATATACCTTTAGCAGTTTATACTTCTTGGTCAACCAATCATTTTGCCATATGGTTTTCACTAATCATGACATCTGTTTAAAAAATACGTTACCCCAACATTTCATATTCCTTATATGTGTATGTTGTACCATGTACTTAAAAGGTATTTTGTTCTCTTTGCATTTCCTCCTTTGTGGGAAATACCTGGTGATCCTGCCAGACTCCCTGCCTTCCCTTTTTCAGTCTGACCACACTAGGCATAAGAGCATATCCATCCCAGCATGGTCTGTTTTCTGGCTGTGTTCGGAGAGTAGCCTGCCTAGAAACCAATGGCCAAGACTTGTGCTGACATGCACCCCTGCACAGCCATTCACTGAGAAGATCGGTGTACTGCTGTTTCTGCATCCCCGCCTCTCCAAGCCCCTTATGCAGCTGAGAACAGAGATTATGTGATCACTAAAATATATTTATATATACAAAAATTGGTTTTCCTTTCATTTCTATTTTAAACTGAATGGGTTGTTTTACGGGGAAAGGGTTCACATACAGTGAATAATATGTCATTTGCTTTAAGTATTTCGCATCCAATGCTCAGGGTTGGGGGAACAGAGAAATTATAACTTTATTTGAGGATTATTGGGGTTCCTGGAACTTGAAGAGAGAAGCATAATAGATACTCCAAAGACATGCTGGTAGGCTAATTGGATCCTGTCTAAATTATTATTATTATTATTATTATTGTCTCTAGTATGTAAGAATGTAAGTTAGGGACCTTAGATTGTAAGCTCCTTGAGGGTAGGGACTGATGTGAATGTACAATGTATATGTAAAGCGCTGCGTAAATTGATGGCGCTATAGAAGTACCTGAAATAAATAAATAAATATACAGTGGGGGAGCAGGAACAGGACTCAATCACTTTTACAAGCAATGCAAAGGGGTCCCCCTCCTGCCACCACTGCCTGTACCGATAAATACAAATGCAGACTTTTACATGTATATACATACACCGCTACTCCCCAAAGGAGCCATAGTAAAAGCTGTTTTTTTTCCTATAAGTTCAAAGGCTGCCCACTACTGCAAGCACCAGTCCATTCATATGGGCTAGGGGATGCCTTTTTAAGATTTATTACTTGAAGAAACTTTAACGGGAAAGGGCTTAGGGCACAGGATAATTCAAAACGAATAGTACTTAGCAATTAGAGGACAGCCTTCTCATTATGTAGCCATGAATGTTAAACAGTCTAAGCCCCCACACGCAAAGACCATAAGGGAACTTTCTCAACAGGCTAAGACCTTCCCAGCTGGAGACTATGGCCCCTTTCACATGGTCGGACCGTTCAGGTCCGCCTGTCAGTTTTCGACACGGACCTTAACGGGCACTCCATGCTAGTCTATAGAGCGACGGATGTCAGCGGTGACGGTCCGATCCGTTAAAAGCAGACGGATGCCTCTACGTTCAGATCCATCGCTGGCGGATCAGATCGGGTGAGATCTGATGAAAACGGACATGCTGTCCGTTTTCGTCCGATCTCTCCATAGAAATCAGTGAGCAGAGAGGGACCTGTCATCCACTGGCACAGCGGAGATCAACTGAGAGATCTCCCGCTGAGCCGGCGGACCGAGGTGGACTCCGTGGAAGCGGATCCGCCTCGTGAGAATGAGGCCTATGAGGTAAGTTTCTGAGCAGTCTAAGGCCCCACAGCTGAAGACCATGAGGAAAGGTTCTTTGGCATCTGGGTACCTTGCACCTATGTATATCTACTGGTAGCCAATGCGATTTCCAGGACACTGCACAGTCACGGGGATCAGTTTAGGGTCTTTACTCACATGTTCCCTGGACAGCTGCCACCTTCCAGCTTCCTCTGAACATGGTCACCTTGTGGTGACCTCCTGCAATCAGCTTCTAGGAATATCCATCCAGGCCCTCAGCCTTGACACTGCTGAGGCCTTTAAGAAAAACTACACAGTCCATAGGCTGCCCGATTGCAGTAGCCCCTCAGGCTCTAGAACCCTCCTGGGGAGAGAGAGACCAGCTCTGCAGTGCTTCAGACTATTTATCACTTTTCTATCCCCCTTCCAGACACCCCTCCCCAGGGACTGGCTGGAACGTGATAAATATTCAGGCTGGTTATTTGCATCTACCCCCCTAAACTCTGGAAGCTTTTTCCAGAAGCAGGGGGAAGCTTTTAAACTCCCAGCCTGTGAAACCCTGAACAGACCAGGACAGATGATCACTGCTCCCTTGATTACAGAAGGAGCCAAAAACTAAAATTTACCTAGCAAACTACGCTGGGAGGGATCTACATATACAGTTTATATACCAAGTGTCTTCTGGCCAGTTGGATGACATCATGGGTACTCTTTTTTTACTCTGGGCACAGGTTGCCATCTCCAGGGGTGGGTCTTTTTCAGAGAAAAAATAAATAAATAATAAGGCTAATGGGGGACATTTGTTCGGCATATGAATAGCTCCAGTATAGTTAAAAGGAGCTTTCATGACTATCAGTAGCTATTTAAAGTCCACTGCCCCTTTGAAAACCTCCAAACACTGCAATCATTTCTCTTTCCCTATTGACTCAAATACATTGTTCCAAAATGTCGAAATGGCGTTGCTATCTCCCAGTTTTCAAGGAAATCTGGGTTACATGAAAACTCGAATTCTCCCATCCTTTTGTATAGATCATAGAGTGATGTACATTAACTGAGACTGGAGGGCAGGTATGAGATCAGACAAGCAGAAATATTCTGTGCCACCAGCAGGTGATGTAAGACTTTCACCAAGGTGAGGGCTCTGGAAATACCAGGTACTCACTAGAACCACTGGTGGTGGTGCAGATCAATTTGGCTGCAGGACAGCTCCCAAGTTGTGGCCCTCAGAACTGCCTTTCTGGTAACAAAGTCAGGAGGAGTACCAGTTGTGAATTAGAATTCAGACTGGAAGCCAGAATAGGTTACAAGAAGTCAGAAAAAAGCCTAGAGGAGTCATAATCTGGAGCAAAAGGAAAAAAGTACAAATAGATAGTATTAAAGGCCAAAAGTCCAACGCAAGTCAGAAGGGTAAAGCACAAACAGATTAAAGATGCCTACAAACATTAGAAAACACTCCTGCAGTTTACGGTAATATTAAGGAACATTTATATGTTTGTAGGCACTTCAGTAACTCTAGCTGAACCTGCTTGGGGAAAGTATTGTTTGTGAGAATTCTGATGGAACCTACTTTTCAATGTTTGTGAGCAACCTGACACAAACAGACTAAACTCAGACAATGCGCCATTAATGGCTGTTGGGTACAGGGTCTCGAAAAGGGCATTGGTAAACAGTAGATAAGATGATGGGATGAGGAAAGCAAACTTACAGACTAGAACAGGTGACAGAAAAGGTTAGAGAGCATTACAGATTTCCAGAACATAACATAGGAAAAAAACTCTAAAAAGAGCAAACTATGAAACTGAATCTAGTCAAACCTATAAGGATCCTGGCTAGATTCTGGATACTCAGTTTGAATTGATCAGGTTTGTGATACAGCATGTCCCAGAGTGCTCCATGTATACAGCATGTCCCTGGCAGAATACCATGTACTTGGCACAGGACCATGTTCAGTACAGTCTCAGGACCATATTAAAGTTGACCTATCTTTAAAATTTATACTTTACATGAATCAATAGGGCAGTCAGCATTACTAGCTTACTTTTTTTTTTTACTAAAAATAATAATATTATCTCTTCTTGCAATGAATTCAATCCTTAAAGTTTTGGGAGGGTATGGGACTTACTTCCCATTCTCCCACATGGCGACACTGGTGGTTTGCCTGCCACATGGACACAGAGGGGTATATTATGGTTATTTCAACTAGGAGCTTACACGGAACATTGGAGGAGAGAGGGTAAGTATAATCAGATTTGGGGCCAGCAATAAAGTGAACCTCTTGTTTTGCCCTGCATGGTGGAAAAACACAGAGAGTGTCTGTTACTTTCAGTTACATAAATATAAGATGATAAAAGCAGTTGCCACATGTACTGTGCACGAAGAGATGTACACTTAGAAATAACACTTTTTACGCAGTAACCGGCGGGGCGGGGGGTGCACTCGGGGGGCGTCCCGCAGTGCCAGACGACGGGCACGCTAGCCCAGAGTTTCCGCACGTGCAGCCCCTCCTCCTGCTCCTTCCTCCATGCTGTCTCTCACAGCTGGCTTGTCACAGCCAGCGTCTCTCCCTGTGCCCAGCGGGGCGGGAGATTCAATTTTCAGCACAGTCCATACTGCCTCTGTCGTGGCCACTGTGCATCCACATCCCCCTGCACCCAGCTGGGTGGGGGATGATGGTGCACCTATCACTCATCCCCTGCAATTAACCCCTGCATTACCGCATCCCCCTGCACCCAGGTGGGTGGGGTATGGCAGAGCGGCTAATACCACTCATCCCCTTGCCACTGCCCCCTACCGTCCGCATCCCCCTGCACCCAGCTGGGTGGGGGATAGCAGGGCGGCACATGCCGCTCACCCCCTACCGTCCCGCATCCCCCTGCACTCGGCTGGGTGGGGGATAGCAGGGCGGGCACATGCCGCTCACCCCCCCGTCCCGCATCCCCCTGCACCCCGGCTGGATGGGGGATGGCAGGGCTGCACAGGCTGCTCACCCCCTGCCACTGACCCCTGCCTTCCTGTATCCCCCTGCACTCAGCTGGGTGGGGGATGGCGGGGGCGGCACATGCCACTCACCCTCTGCCGCTGCCCCCTACCGTCCCGCATCCCCCTGCACCCGGCCAGGTGGGGGATGGCTGCGCTGCTCAGGCCTCTCACCCCCTGCCTTATTACATCCCCCTGCACCCACCTGGGCGGGGGGATGGCCTGCGGTCGCCTGCTCCCCACCCCTCATCACTGACCTCTGCCCACTATCAGCTCCCTGCGCCCGGCTGGGTGGGAGATTCCGTCCAGATGTCCGCTGACACAGCCTTGCCCTGGTTTGCCGCCCTGCACCATCTCCCTGCGCCCAGCAGGGCGGAAGATGCACATGTGATGCCTGCCGCTGTGGCCTTGCCCCTGCCTGCGGCTCGGCACCATCTCCCTGCGCCTGGCAGGGCGGGAGATGCACAGGCCACGCCCGGGATGTGGGCTGCACCTGCCATGAGTCCTACACCTTGTTGCTCCAGATGCTGCTCAGTTGCTGTCCTTAGACCCCTCGGGCTCCTCAGGTTTGGTGGCCAGACCGCCACCCCTGGACCTCCTTCCACTATCTTTCACAGACGATCCTGTACCGGGTTTTCCTCCTGGACTTGCTGTTGGTCGCCCTTCTTCTTTGACTGCACACCTGCGACTCAGTGAGTATGATTTTGATTTGGGGTAGTTCCGGTGACGCTGCCGTATCGGGTCCACCGGATTAACGCATTGTCACTGTTGTAATATCGGTCCGGTCTCGCATGGGTGTGTCGGGTTTCGGCATGTAGTCCAGCCTCTTTCGCGGGTGGCGCTTTGTGGGCGGTTTAGCCTAGCGGCACACACCTGTCGGAAGACGTCAAGGATAAAATCTGGTGATGCGAATTTATGGATTTCCTCGCCTCAGTCCCTCCCCAACCGTGAAACGATCGAAAAATCCAGTCGGGTTGACGTGGCGGTGCGAAAAATCGAAGCAGCTTCCTCAGACATTCAGGAACTGGCTGCCAGGGTTCCATGCTTACGCCAGAGTGCTTTGCGAGCATTTTCCAGAGTTGGTACATCATTTTTGTTATCTTGATCTCACATTTGGGGTGCCTACAAGGCGTACGGGGACCAGTGTTCCACTATGACACGCAGTTTCGCCAAAAAGAGGCATCAAGGAAGGAGTTCTGCTTGGATTGCCAAGATGGTAGCCTGTGGTTATTGCTTATGCTCTTTCCCGGCCGGGGGCCAAGCTTGACATTTCTAAACCGGAAGACCCCAGTGATCGTCTCAGAGATGCTTCCCTGGTTAGACCGGTACTCCCCCCCCTTCATAGAGGGGCCTTGACCTTGAGGGATGGTTTAGACCGTGGTTTTTGGACCCCATCCCCCCCACACACACACACATTTACTCCTTCAGGTGTGCCGACCATGGCACCTAATTAAAAAAAAAAAAAAAAAAAAAATTTGCCTTATCCACCACTTGTCCTATCCTTCTGGCTTCTCTAGGATCGACAAGGAGGAGACCAGGGTCCACTACGCCTCATTTTACAAGGCGCTCCACTTGATCAGGATGGCTTGGCCTTCGGCCTTTTCTGGCCAAGGCCTTCCGCCTCCTCCCGGCCACCCGCAATGCTTTCATCTGCTGGGATGCTACTTTCAGGGAAGTTACTTTTTGACATGTGCCTTCCCTTGGTCATTTCTTGGTATGTCTTTGAACTCTCCAGTAGTTTTCTTGATCGGGTAGTTGTCCAGGCGGCTGGTTTGCAGTCCATGTTACACTATTTGGATAACTTCCTCTTCGCGGGCCCAGTTGACAGCTGTGAGTGCCATCCCACTGTCAGCCGACAAGACAGAGGGCCCTGTGACGGTTCTGGCCTTCTTGGGTATTGTAATCGACACCATGGAGATGGTTTTCAGCTGGCCAGGCTACTCTCCCTGGTTCGCTTGGCAATAGGGAAAAAAAAAAAAAATTTCTGCAGTTGAAACAACTTCAGTCTTTGCTGGGTCAATTGGTCTTTACCTGCTGCGTCACCCGCATGGGACGGGCTTTCTGTAGACATCTGGCATGAGCCACAAAGGGGGTGGCTGCCCCCCACCATTATATCTGTATCACCAAGCCCATGACTTGGGGATGTGGCTGTCCTTCCTCCAGTCCTACAACGGCCAGTCATGTTGGTTGCTGGAGGAGGTAATAAACTCACAGCTGGAGCTATACACTGATGCGGCAGGCTTCTGTGGTTTCGGTGTTTTTTCCAAGGGGAGTAGTCTGCTGAATGTTGGCCGGCCTCACGGGCCCGCATGGATTTTTTGCGCAACCTCACACGGCTGGAGCACTTTCCGATTATTGTCGCCACTGAGCTGTGGGGCGAGCGATTGTGCAATCGATAGGTAGGTTTTTCTGGTCCGATAACATGAGCGTGGTGCAGGTGGTCAATCAACAGTCTGCCAGATCCCCTCTGGTCATGTCGTTGCTGCGTTTTTTGGTTTTAAAGTGCCTGCAGTTTAACGTTTGCTTTAGAGCTAGGCATGTCCCTGAAACTGCTAATGATCCCTCTCATTCACAGCTCCATCATTTCCGCACCCTTGCCCGTCGGCTGCCCCGGAGGGCCTCCCCTGTCCGGCCTACTTGTGGAACCTCGTTTGAGGTTTGCCAGTCCTCTGGGTGTCGCCTTCCCTTCGGACGTGGGCGTTGTACTGCCGCGTGTGGGACAACTGGGTCCAGGCATTGGGCGGTCAGTTTTTCCATCTCATCTTCACAAAAAAGGTAATACGCGTGGCTTTATTTCTTACCTTGTTTATTTACTACAAGAAGTTCTTCAGGTTGCCACGGTTTCGTTGGCCATTCCTTCTTTGTCCTTTTTGGTTTCATCTCCATTGGTGGGAGGACATCACAAAAGCGTTTCCAACCCGTCGGGTCCTGCGGGGTTGGAGGTGTGCGGCTTATTCCCCTGATTCCTGGCGTCCGGTTTCCCTCCCTATTCTCTCCGGTATCCTTTCCCCGTTTGTTTCCCCATTTTAGACCCTGCTCTTTTGGATCATGGGAGAATCCTTCATTTACTGGGCCGCGCGTCGGGCAGAGGTTTGGAGCTACGGGAAGAATTGGGGTTTTACCTATGATCTCGACCGATTCTGCTGGCTTGGGCTTCACAGTTTACGCTGGCCTGTGGTCCTTCCAGAGGGTTTACGCATTCGGTCCCATGTGTCTGGCCCCTTCATCTTGATTCTTCACGCTGGGGGGAATTATGTGGGTTATACACGTTCTGTGACTTGATCTCTGCCATCAAGCGGGACATTGCTCAAGGCTATGCAGCTTACACCAATTTGGTGCCCATCTGGTCGGAAATTGTGCCTCGCCTGCTGTGGGCAAGGGAATTACCCGGCCTCCCCAGCTAGAACGCTTCTGTCAGAAAGTGAACGCTCAGGTCGCCAAGTTTGTTCGGGAAATAGGGGGGTTTGTCACCAGTCACAAGGACCTGAAGGGTAATAATGATGATCTGTTGAGACCGGATGGTGATCACTTTAATTACATTGGGTTGGATATATTCAACCTTGGCCTGCAGCGAGGTGTGGAACAGGTGCTGGCTGCGGTGGGGCGCTTGTCAGTTATTAACTGCCGGGCGTTTGGTGGTTTTCTTGACCTTGCCAGCAGTTAAAGTTGCTGTAATGGACTATGCCCTTGATGGAAAATTGGAAATAGGCTGTCTGTCCAGCACTTATGGTAAGGACAGGCCCCACTTCCCTATTTTGGTTAAGTGCTCACAGTACGACTGTGACTGGTACTGGTTAAATATGTTCACCCAGGCCCGGATTTACTCCCTTTGCCGCCCCAAGGCCGGGTCTTTCAATGCCGCCCCCCCCCCCCCCACACACACACACACACACACACATACACACACACCACGTCCTTTATCGATGACTTCTACAATAGATCAATTAAAAACATATCTCCATACACGAGAACACTGAAAATAACTGGCTTTAATTGTACAGACTAAAAATACTTCAGGGTAAGCGCGCGAGGGGTAAGGATTTTTCGCAGGCAATTTTTCAAGGCAATGGCTGGTGTTAGTGCTTCAATCATCCCCGGCACCATGGTTGTTATGGTGTCAGGATGATTGAAACACATTACTTCTATCATTACATTGTAATATAAACTGAAATAGTTCAACTCACCATAATGCAGAATCATTGGGAGCCCTGAGCGTGTCACTTGCCACCATCTCTTGTCACTTGCCACTATGCCTGCCACCAGATGGGGATGTCACTTGCCACCATGCCTGCCACCAGATGGGGATGTCACTTGCCACCATGCCTGCCACCAGATGGGGATGTCACTTGCCACGCTGCCTGCCACCAGATGGGGATGTCACTTGCCACCATGCCTGCCACCAGATGGGGATGTCACCTTCCACGCTGCCTGCCACCAGATGGGGATGTCACCTTCCACACTGCCTGCCACCAGATGGAGATGTCACTTGCTACGCTGCCTGCCACCAGATGGGGATGTCACTTGCCACGCTGCCTGCCACCAGATGGGGATGTCACTTGCCACGCTGCCTGCCACCAGATGGGGATGTCACTTGCCACCAGATGGGGATGTCACTTGCCACGCTGCCTGCCACCAGATGGGGATGTCACTTGCCACCAGATGGGGATGTCACTTGCTACGCTGCCTGCCACCAGATGGGGATGTCACTTGCAACCATGCCTGCCACCAGATGGGGATGTCACTTGCCACTAGATGGGGATGTCACTTGCCACCAGATGGGGATGTCACTTGCCACGCTGCCTGCCACCAGATGGGGATGTCACTTGCCACCAGATGGGGATGTCACTTGCCACCAGATGGGGATGTCACTTGCCACCATGCCTGCCACCAGATGGGGATGTCTCTTGCCACGCTGCCTGCCACCAGATGGGGATGTCACTTGCCACCATGCCTGCCACCAGATGGGGATGTCACTTGCCACCAGATGGGGATGTCACTTGCCACGCTGCCTGCCACCAGATGGGGATGTCACTTGCCACCAGATGGGGATGTCACTTGCCACCATGCCTGCCACCAGATGGGGATGTCACTTGCCACCAGATGGGGATGTCACTTGCCACCAGATGGGGATGTCCCTTGCCACCAGATGGGGATGTCACTTGCCACCAGATGGGGATGTCCCTTGCCAATTTTGCCATGCTGCCTGCCATCAGAAGGAGGAGGGCGGAACAGCGGTGCGGGCAATGAGAGATGTCATCTTTCTCCCACGCCGCCGCACCGCTGACACTACTAGCTACTCTCAATTTTTTTAAAAATGGCGCCGGGCGGCGCAATCACGCTACTGCGCATGCGCCGCCTGGCCGAGCGCTTACGAGCTTTCCCGAGCCCGGCCGGCTTCGGAACGGCGCATGCGCAGTTGCGTGGTCGGCTCGCGGCCATCTTTTCTATGGGCACTGGTGCCCATAATAGACTTTAATGGGCAGCACGAAGTCGCTGCAGGAGCGGCGCCGCCCCTACACCACTGCCGCCCCAAGGCCTGGCCTCGGTGGCCTTGTGGCTAATCCGGCCCTGTGTTCACCACTTCCCTCTTTTGGTTAAGTGCTCACAGTATGACTGTGACTGGTACTAGTTAAATATGTTCACATGTTATGTGTTGGAATTTAATAAAGCTGTGGCCTTGCCCTTTCCAACCTAATGGTTGTAAGTGTCTTATTTAATGGAGTGAAGGGCAAGGGTGGTGGGGGATTTTATCCCTTGGTGTTACGTTAAGTGGGACCTAAGCCCATTGCGCCTCAGCAGTCATGAAAGCCTCTTGAGCCCCCTAGGGAAAGAGAACCTTGACTGATGGGGGCATGGGTAGGTGTGTGTCAAGGGGAATGATTGGTTGGGACATGGGGATGGGATGGGCCTGAGCTCAGGAAATCGTGTGCCCCAGGGAATTCTGGGTCTTTCGGAGGAGTTGTTGGAAGAGCTGCCCACCCTCCCGCCCCTTTTTTCCTATGTTTGGTATGTCACAGCTTGCTGCGGTTTTCTTGACCTTGCCAGCAGTTAAAGTTGCTGTAATGTGCTATGCCCTTGATGGAAAATTGGAAATAGGCTGTCTGTCTAGCACTTATGGTAAGGACAGGCCCCACTTCCCTCTTTTGGTTAAGTGCTCACAGTACGACTGTGACTGGTACTGGTTAAATACGTTCACATGTTATGTGTTGGAATTTAATAAAGCTGTGGCCTTGCCCTTTCCAACCTAATGGTTGTAAGTATCTTATTTAATGGAGTGAAGGGCAAGGGTGGTGGGGGATTTTAATCCCTTGGTGTTACGTTAAGTGGGACCTAAGCCCATTGCGCCTCAGCAGTCATGGGTTCACACTTGATTCACAAGCAGCTGACAGCAGGCGTCCCTGTTCTCCATTTCAGGGACAAATCAGGGACGATTTTTTGCCTGAATTCGGACCTGAAACAGACAGGACCTCCTAATCTCCTGTCATGTGAATTGGATGCGGAGAAATCCACATTCAATTCGCATAGGTGTGAACCCAGCCTTAGAGTTTAGAAAAAAGGAGGCGGACAGCTGAAGTTACACTCTGCAGAGCTCATTGAGGAGAGCTCTGAGAGATGATTGGAAGTAAGGGACATACCTCCCTGCAGACAGCACACAGGAACAGAGCTGAGGCAGTTAATCAGCTGGAGATCCCTCCCCGTCACCATTTTTCTCTTGGTGTCAGGAAAACTTGTCAGAAGTGATTCATGCTGATAGCAGAGGAATGAACCAGCTGACAAAAGTGACACTAAGGCTGGGTTCACACTTGTGTGATCTCAGACATCGCATGTGATTTGCACTGCATTGTTGGGAGCCATTACAAACTACTAACCATCAACATAAGGGGACCAGTGGTGGCTGGTGCTCAATATTTTGGAGGGGGGCAAGCAAACTTGATCCCGAGGGAGATGGACAGCGGCGATCAGTGGCCCCCCTCCACAGGAGACGGACGGTGGCGATTAGTGGCCTTTCCTTAGGAGGCGATGCTGCTCCTTGCTCCAGCTTGCCAAGGAAAGAGCCGGGACCGTTGATTCTCTTCCGAACAGGAAGTGGGTCCTGAGACACGATTGATCCTAAGACGCTTCCTGATTGGCCGGGAGGAAAGCAGGAAGACATTAGCTAATAGCACCCTGAGCTCAGCTTTTTTTAAGCCAATTAGAGCCTCAGGCTCTAATCATTTGCTTAAAAAAAAAAAAAAAACATTGAAATCCATGCGTCCGACGCCCTGCATGTAGATTAGGGGCCGAGCACATGGATTAGAGGGTGGCGCCCCTAATGGATGGACTGCCACTGAGGGGGACCCTACTGACCAATCTACACAGTGCATACCACTGACATTCTCCTTACCGCTGCACACTGTGAGCACAGCTGTGAAATAAATACTCTAAGGCTAGGTTCACACTGCTGCGGGTTAGAAATCATGCGAGTTCAGCCGAACTCACATGATTTCAAACCGGCAATGCAGTCCGAGTTTATGCAAGGATGTCTGTTCAAATCGCCCCTGAAGTCGCCAAAAGTAGTACAGGAACTACTCTTGGGAATCGGTGCCTTGCCGCAAAGTCAACGCCCCACCGATTCGGACGGTGCCTTGCCAGCAATAGCTGCTGATTTGGCATGCGATTTGACAAGTCTAATTGCATGCCAAATCGGTCCAATGTGAATGTGGGCTTAGTCTGGGTACGTACTAGTTCAGCTGCAATTTGATCTGATTTTAAGTGCAGTTATATTTTGCGACTAGGTTGAATTTTGACGCGTTCTTGTCATATTTTTGATACTACTGTGTTTTTTTTGGCAGGGGTGGAAGACTGAATGCTGGTTGTTAGGGAGCTGCCTGACACTCATTGGCATCCTAACAACCAATGACTTATCCCTGCTGTCTGCAAGGGTTAAGAATCCAACAAAAACCTAGCTAAGATTCCAACACATTCTCATTCTACCTAGAAAAAAAACAACTGTTTTGTGTGTACATATACAATTAGTAAATTTCATATAAAAAAACAGTTTTTTAGGTATGGTTCATATGGCATGCTTTTAAGAATGCAGTTTTGCTCCCTGCGTATTTGTCATAAACTGATCTGTCACTTTTCAAAATCTAAAAATGCGTTTCTATGCATTTTGCTAGTATTTTAATAAATTCCTGTGGAATGGCTTGTAACCTACAGCATGCTGCATTTTCTGACAGTCTACTGTAACACTGCATATTGGTGACAATGGGGCCAATTAAAAACAATGTATTTCTAGCTGTCTGCTTTTTGCAAAAAAATGTAAATGTAGGCAATGTCAATGAGCCCTTAAAGTGGGTTAGAAAATGAAAAAAGGACATTGGTGTTGCTGTGAACATTGATATCTATTTTACATAATAGTTTTTACTAATCACCCCACACACTTTAGGAGTGCCAAGCTGCATTAGCCAAGGGTAAGGGTCTTACAAACTATAATTACACATTCCATTGTTTCTGGTCCACCTCAATGTAAATTGCTGTTGAAAATATTCACTATTTTTTTTTCAATTATTAGACACATTCCGACCTCACCCCACCAGTTCTTTTAAAATGTATTGTCATATGCATTGTGCCCCTCTGTGTCTCTTCTGTATTTCAGATTCCTCCAGATATCATCGTGTTCCATTTACAGAAACCGTGTCATCGCTGCAGTGGAACTTGTGTTACTTGGGGAATGAAGGGTTAAACCGTGTGATCAGTGTATGAAGACCAGGGGGCTGCGGGGACTGTGCGTTGTGACCGGTCACCTGAAGGCGCTGACCCCCCACAGTGACACATCATTAGCGCATGTAACATCTGTAGCTGCAGTGTGAATTAATTCCACTCTTTGTGGTGGGGCCAAAATATTATTCTAATGACCTTGTGCCAGGGGCTGGGGAGGAGCCGGAATGCAGGGCGGGGGGCACTGGATCACACTAATGAGATCCACCGGGAAAGCAGCTCTGTCAATCAGAGCCAATTCCTGACAGCAAGACTGGCATGAAATGTAGTCTGACAGCACACTGAGAGGGGATGAGAGAGATTGGTTAAGTCATAGAGAAAGACATGAGGAAAAGGGAAGTACAGGAATATGGTGAGGAGGAAGAGAATATAGACTTGCAGATCCACAATCACATAGAAAGATATTATCCAGCATGAGATATTGTATTGCAAAGAGAAAAAAATGTTCACAAACCAAATTCCTCAATCTTCATTATTGTTAGATAGCAAAAGGGGGCCCCATTTAAAATCATAAATAAAGCAGAGGATTTAGATGCATATACAGTATCTCACAAAAGTGAGTACACCCCTCACATTTTTGTAAATATTTTATCATATATTTTCATGTGACAACTGAAGAAATGACACTTTGCTACCATGTAAAGTAGTGAGTGCACAGCTTGTATAACAGTGTAAATTTGCTGTCCCCTCAAAATAACTCAACACACAGCCATTAATGTCTAAACCACTGGCAACAAAAGTGAGTACACCCCTAAGTGAAAATGTCCAAATTGGGTCCATTAGCCATTTTTCATACCCTGGTGTCATGTGACTCGTTAGTGTTACAAGGTCTCAGGTGTGAATGGGGAGCAGGTGTGTTAAATTTGGTGTTATCGCTCTCACTGTCTCATACTGGTCACTGAAAGTTCAACATGGCACCTCATGGCAAAGAACTCTCTGAGGATCTGAAAAAAAGAATTGTTGCTTTACATAAAGATGGTCTAGGCCAGTGATTGTGAACCTTGGCACCCCGGATGTTTTGGAACTACATTTCCCATGATGCTCATGCACTCTGCAGTGTAGTGGAGCATCATGAGAAATGTAGTTCCAAAACATCTGGGGTGCCAAGGTTCGCCATCACTGGTCTAGGCTATAAGAAGATTGCCAAGACCCTGAAACTGAGCTGCAGCACAGTGGCCAAGACCATATAGCGGTTTAACAGGACAGGTTCCACTCAGAACAGGTCTCACCATGGTTGACCAAAGAAGTTGCGTGCATGTGCTCAGCGCCATATCCAGAGGTTGTCTTTGGGAAATAGAGGTATGGGTGCTGCCAGCCTGTCAGTGCTCAGACCATACACCACACACTGCATCAAATTGGTCTGTATGGCTGTCGTCCCAGAAGGAAACCTCTTCTAAAAGATGATGCAAAGAAAGTCCGCAAACAGTTTACTGAAGACAAGCAGACTAAGGACATGGATTACTGGGACCATGTCGTGTGGTCTGATGAGACCAAGATAAACTTATTTGGTTCAGATGATGTCAAGCTTGTGTGGCGGCAACCAGGTAAAGAGTACAAAGACAAGTGTGTCTTGCCTACAGTCAAGCATGGTGGTGGGAGTGTCATGGTCTGGGGCTGCATGAGCGCTGCCGGCACTGGGGAGCTACATTTCATTGAGGGAACCATGTACTGTGACATACTGAAGCCGAGCATGATCCCCTCCCTTTTGGAGACTGGGCCACAGGACAGTATTCCAACATGATAACGACCCCAAACACACTGCCAAGACAACCACTGCCTTGCTAAAGAAGCTGAGGGTAAAGGTGATGGACTGGCCAAGAATGTCTCCAGACCTAAACCCTATTGAGCATCTGTGGGGCATTCTCAAACAGAGCGCAAGGTCTCTAACATCCACCAGCTCCATGATGTAGTCATGGAGGAGTGGAAGAGGACTCAAGTGGCAACATGTGAAGCTCTGGTGAACTCCATGCCCAAGGGGGTTAAGACAGTGCTGCAAAATAATGGTGGCCACACAAAATTTTGACATTTTGGGCCCAATTTGGACATTTTTACTTAGCGGTGTACTCACTTTTGTTGCCAGTGGTTTAGACATTAATGTCTGTGTGTTGAGTTATTTTGAGGGGACAGCAAATTTACACTGTTATACAAGCTGTACACACACTACTTTACATTGTAGCAAGGTGTAATTTCTTCAGTGTTGTCACATGAAAAGATATAATGAAATATTTACAAAAATGTGTGGGGTGTACTCACTTTTGTGAGATACTGTGTTTGTACCCATATATTGAAGCTAGATACCACTGTCAGTGTGGCTCTGTGGACAAGGATTCTGCTATGCTATGCTCTGGGGGTACCACCATCAATGACCACATAACTATTACTAATTAAATACTAAAACCAGGAGGGTGTCTCAGAGGATCTCTTCAATGTGGGTCTGTAAAACCGGCCATACACAAGGTGCTCTGATCCCACTTTCATCCTTGAATGGTTGTTTTTTCCCTCAGCATTTATATTTCTTGGACAGTCAAGTGAGATTCAAACTAGAGGGTGTACATGGTACTATGTTATCTTTGACTAGTCTACAAATGTCAATCACAAACTTTTCAGCTCACCTGATTGATGTTCCTCTAAAGTATTTATTGCATGGTCAGGTTGTTCCACAACTGGAATGGTCCAGATCGTGTGACAGTTTTATTTTATGCGTGTTGGTCCCTTAAAATACAGTACTGTGCAAACGTTTTAGGCAGGTGTGAAGAAATGCTGTAAAATAAGAATGCCTTCAAAAATATATGTTTTAATTGTTTATTTTTATCAATTTATAAAATGAAAAGTGAGCAAACAGAAGAAATATCTAAATCATTACAGTATTTGGTGTGACTAGCCTTTGGTTTCAAACCAGCATAAATTCTTATGCCGCGTACACACGATCGGACTTTCTGGCATACTTGGTCCGGTACACTTTCCGACGGACTTTGTCCGCCAGGAGCGCCGGACTTTAAAACGGAAGGACAAGGGCCTCTTCCCGACAACCCTGGCCGTTGGTTGTCGGGGTCTGCGGGCGGGGGGCTTATCGGAATCCGGGAGCTCATCAACATGGGGACAAGGTGCTTTGGGGTGGGGGGGCCCCATGTTGAGGGCATGCGGTCTGGTACGGTTCAGGAGGGGGGGGGCGCTCACTCGTCCCCACCCCCTTTCCTGACCGGCCAGGCTGCGTGCTCGGATCGGGGTCTGGTATGGATTTTAGAGGGGACCCCACGCCGTTTTTTTCGGCGTAGGGGCTTCCCTTTAAAATCCATACCAGACCTAAGGGCCTGGCATGCCCCGCACTCGCCGCAATAGGAAAATTTGTTTTTCCTATTGCAGCGAGCGCGAAATGCAATACCCTGCCCTTGCGTCGTATCTGGTCAGTTGGACCAGCATACAGACGAGCGGGCTTTCCGTCGGACCAGCACACAGACGAGCAGACTTTCCGCCAGAAACTGAGTCCGACGGAAAGATTTAAAACATGTTTCAAATCTAGGTCCGGCGGGCTTTTGGGAAAAAGTCCGCCGGAAAAGTCCGCCGGAGCCTACACACGGTCGGATTGTCCGGCAGACTCTGGTCCGCCGGACCAAGTATGCCGGAAAGTCCGCTCGTGTGTACGCGGCATTATACTTAAATATGGACAGGGATTTTGTAGGATTAGAGTCAGGTGTATGTTTAACCAATTACCAAGCAGGGGGTAATGATCATGAATTTCATATGTAGGTTGAAACACAGTCATTAACTGAAACAGAAACAGCTGTGTAGGAGGGCTAAAACTGGGTGAAGAACAGCCACACTCTGCTACTAAGGTGAGGTTGTGAAAGACAGTTTCATGTCACAGGTCATACACCATGGCAAGACTGAGCACAGCAACAAGACACAAATGTAGTTATACTGCATTAGCAAGGTCTCTGTCAATCAAAGATTTCAAAGCAGACTGGGGTTTCAAGATGTGCTGTTCATGCTCTTCTGAAGAAGCACAAAGAAATGGCAATGTTGAGGACTTCAGATGCAGTAGTCGGCCAAGGAAACAATGCAGCAGATGAAAGACACATCATGCTTACTTCCCTTCAACATCAGAAGATGTCCAGCAATGCCATCAGCACAAAACTGGTTGAAGCCAGTGGGACCCAGGTACACCCATCTACTGTCCGGAGATGTCTGGCCAGAAGTGGTCTTCATGGAAGAATTGTGGCCAAAAAGCCATACCTCCGATGTGGAAACATGGCTAAGTGACTCAACTACGCACAAAAACATGGCAGCAGGTGCTCTGGACTGATGATTCCAAATTTCAAATGTTTGGCTGGAGCAGGAGGCAAAGGGCTGAAGAGCGGTACAATAATGAGCATCTGCAGGCAACAGTGAAGCATGGTGGAGGTTCTTTGCAAGTTTGGGGCTGCATTTCTGCAAATGGAGTTGGAGATTTGGTCAGCATCAATGGTGTCCTCAATGCTGAGAAATACAGGCAGATACTTATCCATCATGTCATACCATCAGGGAGGCATGTGATTGGCCCTAAATTTATTCTGCAGCAAGACAATGACCCCAAACATACAGCCAATGTAATTAAGATCTGTGGTTAGTTCTCCAAGAGGTTTGGAACAATCTACCTACCCAGTTCCTTCAAAACTGGCGTGCAAATGTACCTAGAAGCACTGATGCCTCTTTTGAAGGTAGAGGGTGGTCACACCAAATATTGATTTGATTTGTAATTCTCTTCTGTTCATTTACTTTCCATTTTGGTAATTGATAGAAATAAACTATTAACACTTCTATTTCTGAAAACATTCTTCATTTACATCTTTGATAGAGTAGGGGATACCTAAATCTCCTGCCAGTAATTTTGTTTCTATCCGTGTCCCATTCGGTAGATTTTCCTTCACTTTCTGCACAACTAGAAGTGAGTAAATCTCTTCAAAGTGAAGGAAATGCCCTCTTAGACAACTGTCACTGAAACAAGTGTCTCCATTGGATAATTTCCCCTCTACTCCTTTTCTAGTAACCTATTAGTAAGTTCACACAATGTCCATTGCATACTTCTGAAACAACTGTTTTCCATGTGCCCTTTTCACACCATAGATGCATGATGGTAAGCAGAAAAATGCAGCTCAAAATGGATATGGTGTGAACAAACCAGTAGAGAGGATGAACCCTCCCAGAGGGAACACATGGTAATAATAATCTGAGAGGGGTTCTAACCCCTCGCCACTGCATGAAAAAGTCAGTGCAACTAGAAGACACACCACATTGTACAAGCCAGATTTGACTAATATCTTGAGATCATTTATAATGCATAGTAAAGTCAAAGGGCCCTTTCACACCAGTTAGTATAAAGCATGTATGAGACAATTCTGGATTGGTTAACATAGATATAGATGACTGCACTTTGGCTTATTGACTAGACTCCATAGGTAGAGTGAAATTGTGGTTTTCTATCTTGGTATCTGTTGTGATTTTGTTCAGTTCCACTACTGGAGAAGGAAACAACAGTACAGTGACCACATGAAAAGGCAGATGCATGGCCTGTCATTCCCTTTAATATTTAAATTTTTAGTTATGTAATACTGAATAATGGTATGTACCATCTGCAACTGTCCTTATCATCCTACCAATTGCTCTTATTACTGGTCTTAGTTCAAAAGGATATTGTCATTTTTTTTTCTTTTGAAATGTCATTATTTAGTAAATATAAACAGAATATATAGTCATGGACTTTGTGTGGACATATAGAAGAGAACTTGAGTACCATAAAAAAACAACTTTATTATGTACTATTAAAAATCTATTACACAACATTAAAAATTGCTTAGTCTTATTCCATCTGTATATATTCTATTCTTGTAGATAATTATCAAGAGCCCCCTCTTTGGAATATATGTGCCTTGTAATCACATTGGGTCTGGCTTGCTTATGGTATCCCCTTTTTTCTTTGTTTGTTCCTTGGTCATGATTAGTAAGCCTATGCATATATATCTTTTATAGATTATGTGTAGAAGACCATTGGCTGTTTACTAATGTACCCTCATTTTCCATCCGAGAGGCAGTGACTTCACCTTGGCTTACTCATTTGCACCTCTATGGGCAACATACACATGCCATGAATTCCAGTCTACTCTCCTGGCTGATATTACTCTATTAAAGATTAGAAGTGGGTTCCAGTGTACTGTCAAAATGTAACTTTGTTACTTAAAGTGTTACTAAACCCAGGGCCCTGCATTCACTATATCTGGTCTCCAACAGTATACAATTATTTTAGTAAATATAAACTGCTAAATACATTTTCTCATCAGCAGTATATAGCCGTCCTGTGACTTCTATCAGTGTCTGGTTAAAGCTTGTAGGAGGAGTTTTTATATTCTACTCTGACTGTCCTATGAGCCTGCAGGACCCCTGACCCTCTGGACAGTGCTGATTGGCCCTGTGCCGATCACATGCATCCTCCCAAGAGAAAAAAACCCCTCTAGCAATACACACCAAACTAAGCATGTGCAATCTGACTCTAAAATCTCCGTCTTATCAGGAGATGGATTGGGGACAGTGGAAGAAGGGGTAGATCAGAGAAGACAGGATCAAACAGCCTTTTTACACAATGCAGAGGATTCGCCCCTTAGGTTTCACAGTGAGTATAACAAGCATGCTTTACTGCGTATACAGAATGATTTTACTGTTGTGGGTTTAGTAACCACTTAATATATGTAATTGTACCTCAGATTCTGTCACATGTGCTCCTGAAGACAGATTCCTGAAATGCGTCAAGTCCACATGTGAACTGTAATCAGAATCTTTGCATGTTGTGAACTCCTATGTGGTGAGCAGTTTTTAATGTTGTGTAATAGATTTTTAATGGTACATAATAAAGTTGTTTTTATGGTACTCAGTTTCTCTTCTATATGTCCACACAAAGTCCATGACTATATATTCTGTTCATAGTTGTATATGATTTGTCAAGATGTGGACATATAGCACGCAAAGTCTGGAATTCTCTTCCAAAATAGGTATTAATATATCCTGTTATTTAAAACAAATCTGCAAGTTTGAAAAGTCTGCGCTTTTACATTTCTTTTTTGAGATACGATTTTAAAGACACCTTATTAAAGTTTACTGTTGTAAAACTACCTGCAAATATTAAAAGTAAGTATAGTTAGAGGGAAAACTTTTTTTAGTTTTGGATGGAGTGGGGAGGGATTAGGGCACCCTGTCTGCACCCGCGTTAGGGAGATTCACCCTCTCTATTTGTCTTGTTTACTGTTATCACTGAAGCCCCGCAAACACGGGCCGCATCCTGGCCGATATCGGCTGGTCCAATAAAAACCGGCTGACATTTGGCCTGTGTGTATGACAGTCTGTCCGACAGAAGCCAGCTGCTTGGCCGGCTTTTGTCGGACAAGCATGCTGGAAAACCAGCACAAAGTGGCACATAATTGTGAAGTGGAAGGAACATGATAAATGGTTTTCAACATTTTTTTACAAATAAATATGTGAAAAGTGTGGCGTGCATTTGTATTCAGCCCCCTTTACTCTGATACCCCTAACTAAAATCTAATGGAACAAATTGCCTTCAGAAGTCACCTAATTAGTAAATAGAGTCCATCTGTGTGTAATTTAATCTCAGTATAAATACAGCTGTTCTGTGAAGCCCTCAGAGGTTGGCAGAGAACCTTAGTGAGCAAACAGCATCATGAAGGCCAAGGAACACACCAGACAGGTCAGGGCTAAAGTTGTGGAGAAGTTTAAAGCAGGGTTAGGTTATAAAACAATATCCCAAGCTTTGAACATCTCATGGAGCTCTGTTCAATCCATCATCTGAAAATGGAAAGAGTATGGCACAACTGCAAACCTACCAAGACATGGCCGTCCACCTAAACTGACAGGCCGGGCAAGGAGAGCATTAATCAGAGAAGCAGCCAAGAGGCCCATGGTAACTCTGGAGGAGCTGCAGAGATCCACAGCTTAGGTGGGAGAATCTGTCCACAGGACAACTATTAGTTGTGCACTCCACAAATCTGGCCTTTATGGAAGAGTGTCAAGAAGAAAGTCATTGTTGAAAGAAAGCCATAAGGAGTCCTGTTTGCAGTTTGCGAGAAGCCATGTGGGGGACACAGCAAATATGTGGAAGAAGGTGCTCTGGTCAGATGAGACCAAAATTGAACTTTTTGGCCTAAAAGCAAAAGCTATGTATGGCGGAAAACTAACACTGCACATCAAAGGTGGTTCTACAAAGTATTGACTCAGGGCGCTGAATACAAATGCACGCCACGCTTTTCACATATTTATTTGTAAAAAAAAAAACATTTATTATTTTCCTTCCACTTCACAATTATGTCCCAATAAAATACATTTACATTTTTGTTGTAACATGACAAAATGTGGAAAATTTCAAGGGGTGTGAATACTTTTTCAAGGCATTGTAAGCTATATTAAGATACCAAGTAGTTGCAGGCTCGGTTCACATATCTGCAAATTAGATGCACTTTGAACTGCATCCAATTCGCATGACATGTTAACTGAACCGGCTTTCTATGTCCGAGCCGAGTACAGTCAGTTTTTTAAAAAGAGTCCCGTACGTTTTTCAGTCCGCTTCAGGTGGAAATTCAAATGTCATACACTGTAAAAATTTGCACCTGAATCGCACCTGAACCAGTGAATGAAACTGCACCGGGCTCCTTTAAAATAAATGCAAGGAAACCGTGCCTGGACATACGTGAACCGAGCCTTA
This sequence comes from Aquarana catesbeiana, assembly GCF_042186555.1. NCBI lineage: Eukaryota > Metazoa > Chordata > Amphibia > Anura > Ranidae > Aquarana > Aquarana catesbeiana. The sequence goes on along the minus strand of NC_133326.1, from coordinate 606,521,081 downwards.
GACCCCATACACACTATTAGATTTTCTGCAGACTTTTGTCTTCAGATTTGACAAAACCATATAATATGAGGTCAAACATAGGGCCAGTTCACACCACATGCAGTCCAGTGTGGTTTTTTTTCTGCATCAAAAACGCATAGAAAGTAGGTTATATGGTTTTCAATGGCATAGTTCACACCAGTGCTTGCAGTTCCAGTGCGTTCCTCTTACAGGAAAAAAAAGTAGAACATGCTGCATTTTTTCTGCACTGGACTGTACTGGAACACTGTAAAATACATCAAAAACGCACTGAAATGCACCGGAACGCACCTAAATGCACCAAAAACACACTGCAACACACTTGTCCTTATTTAATGTTAAGAAAAAAGAGGGCGGGGGGAAAGCTCTGGACTGCATCAAAAACGCACATGCAGAAAAGCACCTGGAACGCATCCGGACTGCGTTTCTATGGTGTGAACTGGAGTTTCAGTTTGTATGTAATCAGGCAGGCCCTTGCACTACATGGTTTTGGTAAATCTGAAGATAAAAATCTGCAAAAAATCTAAACGTGTGTATGGGGCTTAAGGCTCCATTCACACCTGAGCGTAGCGATTTACCGGCGTTTTTTTAAAGCATATTTGCAGCTTTTTACATGCGCTTGTAAAGGGTTTTAGAAGTGTATTACAAGCGTTTTACAGCTTCAGGTGTTTTTGTTTAGCCAATAGAAAGCACTAGAGGGAGGAGAGGGAGAGGAAGTTAGGGGTGGAAAGCTGCTATTTGAGCAGAAAATGAGCAACAAAACATTTGTAAAACGCTCAAGTCAGGCATTTCTATTGAAGTCTATGGGTCCAAAAACACTTGTAATCTGCCAAAAAGAAGCTCATGTACTTTTTGAGTGACAGGTACCTTGCCTCAGACGACAGAACGCTCAGATGTGAACAGGGGCCATTGAAATGAATGGGATTTGTCTTGTTGAGCGTTTTAGAGCTACAAGCTTCAAGCAGAAAATCGCTCAGGTGTGAACGGGGTCTAAGAGATTTTGTGTATTTAACTGCTTTTGTAAACTACCATATACAGCAGCAGAGCGGCTCCCCTGGGCAGGATCACTGACCTGTACTGCATGTCCGGGTCTGGGGGGTGCACGCAGTCTGGGTCTGGTGATTGGACACAGTGGGAGCCAGTCAGCGGGTCTGGCGGACGCAATGTCCGCCGGGACCTGCCTATGATTCGGGACACAGGTAGAATGGCGATCCTATTATGTAAACAATGGAGATCGCCGTTCTGTGAGAAGGAAAGGCTGTGATTCTGTGTTCCTACAAAGCAGAAACATGGATCTCTGCCTTGCCACAATAAAAACACCTCCCCACACAGTTATCAAGCATTTCCTAGGAATACATTTAACCCTTTGATCTCCCCTGATGTCAACCCCTTTCACTGCCAGTGTCATTAGTACAGTGACAGTGCATATTTTTAGCACTGATCACAGTAATAATGTCACTGGTCCCCAAAAAGTGTAGCCTAGTGTCTGATTTGTCCGCCGCAATGTCGTAGTCCCACTATAAGTCACTGATCGCCGCCATTACTAGTAAAAAAAATAAAAATTCTTTAAATCTATCCCATAGTTTGTAGACACTATGAATTTTGAGCAAACTGATCAATATACGCTTATTTTTTTTACCAAAAACATGTAGCAGAATACATATTGGGCTAAATTGATGAAGAAATTAGATTTTTTTTTCCATTTTTTTATTGGATATTTTATAGCAGAAAGTAAAAAATATATATATATTTTTTCAAAATTGTCTGTCTTTTTTTTGTTTATAGCGCAAAAAACAAAAACCGCAGAGGTGATCACATACAACCAAAAGAAAGCTCTATTGGTGGGGAAAAAAAACATACATTTTATTTGGTTACAGCGGCGCATGACCTCACAATTGTCAGTTAAAGTAACGCAGTGCTGTATTACAAAAAATGGCCTGGTCATGAAGGGGGGTAAACCTTCCGGAGGGCAAGTGGTTAAAATAATACTTAAAAATAAATGTAACAGCATAGTTTTCATAGTGTTTTTATTAGTTGGGTTATAAAATGTTACCGTTAGAAGAAGGACTGTGGACAAAATAAAATGAATACATTTATGATTCAGTCTGTCAGTAGCATTTACACAGTAGTGTTTGTTTTGTTCTGAGTCATAACATAGTTTTATTACCTGTTGATCTTTCCACAAGATTTGTTATTTACTTGCCAAGATGTCCAAAAGTTGCAGTTACAGGAAGTCCAGGTCTTAGCTTCTTAATGGTCAGAGCAACTGTCAGTCAGCCAGCAAGGGGCATCGGAGGCAGTGGATTGGATGAAAGCACAGCTGCCTGTAGGGAGACAACCAGACTACACACTGGGAGATGGGGGATGCACTGATAAAACATGCAGCAAAGAAAGCAGAAACTGTCAGTATCAATAGGTGTTTATTAAGTATGCACTCACACCGTTTACATTTACAAGGCAAAAAGGGAGTTATTTACACAACTTTAGTTCCTATTAAAGTGTCATTAAACCCACATCATTAAAAACATACATAAATAAATGCTGTATTACATTCTGTTCATACTCACTCACTATGGAACTTGTTTTCTGGATTTCGCAAAAAATGTGGCTGATCCTGCTGTTCTCTATCCCCCCTTCTGTCCATGTCCCCTGGTCGCTTTGTGACTTGAACTTGTACTTGGTTATTCTGAGTAACTACACTTCTCTTCCTTGTCTTGCCGAGTTAACCCTTTGTAGTGGTGTTACTTCACACCCCTTTGTGCCTTACAGATCCAGGTTCTTTAGATACACCAGAACCAACATGCACCCCTTTGAAAAACCTCCGAACAGACTCAGAATAGTTAATGTAACCTTACTGAACAGGTTGTAGCATAACAGTTTATTATGAATAATGCCCTTCTCCCTAAACTACTGTAGTGTGGCTGCTCAGGAAGGACTCCATGAGTCCATTTTGGTATTCTCCATGGTTTGGAGGTCTCTGAAAGTCCTTGCCTTCAATGGACTACCTTCAAATGTGAGCAGGAACAGAACTAACCAACTGGGCTAAAAGGGCTCCTGGACTTCAGCCTACTCCTTTTTTTTTTTTTTTTTAATCACAGATGGTCTGGCTAGGACCAAAAAGCCCATTTTCTACCAGCCTACAGTGACTATCCAAAGGAAGGTAGCCAGCGACTCCAGAATCCAATAATAATAGTCTTTATTGCTACGTATAGGTTGGTGAAAACAGCTTATGAAGCCTTGATCAGAGCACATTTTTACAGTGACCTACAGTGATTGCCTCTGTCCTTTCACAATCTCCAATTCTCAGATGTCAGACTGGTTCAGTGTCCTATGTGTAGACCAGACAGGCCTGGGTGGGCATCCCACTTCGGGCTCCTCTTGCAGCACATAGGAGCCAAGAATAAAAACTCTTTTTGGTAACCCCCACCTGTCTCTGATCAGTTTTATACCTATTCAGGGACCCTGTTCCCTGGTGAAACAGGCACTTTCTGCAACTGTATATTTTTAATTTTCTTTTGCTCAGACATAGACTATAGAGCGGGGGTCAGTAACCAGTAGATCGTAGACAGGCGACTGATAAATCGTGGTCTGGGTACTTGGGTGACTTGTCATTCCTATGTGCCCCCATTTACTAGAATGGGTTGCGATTGGCAGACGGTAGCATCCACCAAAAGCAACAGGGGGCTTAATTCCTGCTGTGGCATGTGTACACCTTTGGCTGCTGCCACAGCAGCTAAAGGTGGTAGGGATTGGTAAAGCGGTAAAACCCTGACTCACCCACAAGGTTTTGCTATCCCCTAATTTTACGTGTGAACAAGCCCTGAGGGTGCTGCTGCCGAATGCAACTAAGGGCTCATTCACAAGTGCAGCAGGCACTGCTGCTCCCCTGGAAAGCGATCCGAGTGTGTTTGACAGGTGGTGAGGAGGCAATATATTGCCTCCTCACCACCTGATTTAAACCCATAATTGCGACATGTTTGTATGGCAATTAGAGGTTTAAATCAGGTGTGAGGAGGCAACACTGGGTGACACTGTGCCTGGTGATCTTTGACTTTTCCCATGTTGTTCAAGTAGATCTTGACCTCTTTCAGGTTGCCTACCTCTGCTATAGAGGGTCCATTTATCAAGGTTTTCACCCAAGATTCACACAACTTCCACCCATGATTTGCACATTTTTAAATTGGATTTAGGATGAAAATGTGTGACTCTTGGGTGAAAGCTGTGTGAATCTAGCCATAGACAGCTACATTTATTTTCGCCCCCACGGACTGAACAAGAAAAATCACTTGATTCCTCCATCCACACTAAACAAATTGTTAGTTATTGTATTCAGAATACCAACATGCGTAGCTGTCTGATTACCCAAACATTGACTGCATCTGATTGAATTCACTCACTGCTCCAACAACAACTTTCCACTTGGCTCCTACAGTTTCGTAATCGAAGTTTGTCAAGTTGGGTGGTGCTGACAAGGCCATCCTTGGCTTGATGTTTGGCCAATTTAGCAGGAATTGACCAAAACTCAAGCTGAGTATGGCTGGCATAAAACTTCCACATGGGAACATACTCAAGGGAAAAGTGGGTTGGTCTCCTTTATACTTTTAAGATAAAACCCATGCAGTTGGTGACTGTACAGCCTTGCATGTCTATACAGCTAACTTTTGAAATAGTTGTTCAGCAACCAGCACGTGCACACACAGATCCTCTTCAGGGCTGCTGTTAGAAACCATGGGGCCCCATAAAGGCAACCTGACATGGGACCCCATACAGACAGCCTGATACAGGGCCCCATACAGCCAATGCTTTAGCTGTGAAGGAACACAGTGAGGGATCGGTACCGGTCACTCATTGTGTTCATTCAGGAAAGGAAAGGGCTGGTAAATATGACATATTTACTGGGCCCTTCCCCCACTCTCAATCTTGAAGGATCTGTGCTTTGATGCTTTTGGTGCTTGATTGTGTGCTTGCAGCTACCGATGGGAAGGAGAGGAGGGAAGCCGGCAGCACTGTGGGGTTAGGAGGGGACACACAGGGGGGCCTGGACAGCAGGGGGAAATGTATGGTGCACAGGGAGGGTGATCGGTGTGGTGAGGGGGGGCAATTACTGGAACTGATCCTTTGTATGGCTCTCTCTCTCTGCAGCAGTTCAAATCCAACGGGAGGGAGAGGAGAAGAAGCCAGCTTTTAGCTGCTGCAGAGAGAACCATGCAGGGGATCGATTCCAGTAATTTCCCCCCTGTTGCACTGATCACCCTCCCTGCCCACATCTGATTCACCCTGCTGCCTAGGCCTCCCTGTTGGAGGACTGGTGGTACCCCCTTATCTACAGCGCTGGTCCTCTTGTCTTGACTGCCACTCTGCTTGTGCCAATCATCCCTTTTAGCAATCATAATTCCCAATACGCTTACATAACGCATTCCAGCATCCCATGTTTTTACCACGTGATGATTTAATTTGTACGCTAATTTTGAATGGGAAACTTTTGCATCCCCTTCCTTGGAGCACAGGGCCTCATCTCCAAACCAGATGATCCTAATTATATTCTGCCACCTCTGCAGGTTAGAAGCCTGTGATCTAGACTTATGACACACAGAAGGTGTGTGTCATATCCAAGGATCAGGGATATGCATGATTTTTTTGGAGGAAAAGCGAATGCACCAGAGATAGAACAGAAGAGTGGATAGCCTGGAGATATATTGTTATATCTGGCTTATCTCCTTCAAGCGTGTTTCTGCAGTTAGGATCTTCTCCTCCTTCATGGTATAAGGTAATGTTAGATTTGAATGAAACTCCCACCTCCCATTCCAACAGGGACCAGTTCACACTAATGAGTTCAAAATGTGTCTAGAAGTGTTAGGATTAGCCTGTGACAGAGTACAGCCTGCCCTCTGGGTGTATTTTCTGTGCCTCCATGTCCCCTTCACCTCTCCTGCGGTTGGGGGGGGATGGGCTCCTTAATTTATAAATGTATATTTATGTGGTATGCAAATGGTGCGCACTTCCCCTGGAGACCGAACCCTAAAACTCCTGGTCTGCCACCGATTACCATTTAACTCCTTCAGAGCTTGTCAATGCTGTTGACCTGGGAAGCCGCTAAAGGGTTAAGTTCTGAAATGCTGATGACGGGCTTGATTTCCATTAACCAGTCCACTGCTGCCACTTAAGCATGTTGTATCCCTGTGTTCTTGGGCGATGGAGGTGGAAGCTTAGGAATCAGAAGGCAGAGCACATTCCACGGCTCTTGGACCAGTTCAATCGGAATATTTCATGTGGCCTGTGGGACCCTGCGATGCCGCAGCTCCCCAATCCTTCCATCTGCCCGCCGCTTTAATGATAAATTCATGAGCGTGTGAGCCACTGTGACACTATGTGTGTCGGAGAAGGGGGGGGGGGCTTTGAAGCCCCCAGTATTATTTACCCATTTCCAAGCAGCCAATGTGTCGTGCCTGTACCTGGAATATAAAGCACCTTCTTTTATCTCTGCTTCTCCCATCATTAGCTGGTCGGTCACAAGTATGGATTGTTGGCAAACCTTTTTAAGGCTTTGAACAATCAAGGAAAAGGTTTTTGAAATGATAAGTATTTTTTGCCCATTAGTATTTAAAAAACAATACACAAAATCCCTAGCACATTCTCCAGCTAGTTAGCATACAAAAAAAAAAAATGAACTCGTTTTTTTGTTTCATACATTTTCACGCATTAAGGCACCTCTGCAAAATGTGGCCCCCAACTCAAAATTATACTATCTCACAGCTATGGGATATAATTAGCAATTAAATTGACACTAAACTCTGGTTTAAAAAATATCTATTCAATTATGTATTCCCAAAGTAGAACTAAAGACAAAACTTTTTTTCATTTTGGATAGAGAAAGAAAGGATTATAACCTCTGTGAGTTTTTTTATTTACTTTTTGCCATTTTTTTTTTGCCATTTTGTCCCATTGGGGACATTTTCCATCACTTCCTGTCCCATAGCCAAAACAAAAAGTTAGTGGAAATTCCTCCAAAGTCAGGGAGTCCCTGGTTGTCACCAGGGCCATCAGCACCAGTGTCCCCAGTGGAAGACTTCTTCTCTATTACATTTCTGGGGACAACCAATAATTTGGGATGTTCTTTTAATTTCACTTTCAATGATAACATCTGTAGCGCACCCCCTAAGAGTTGCTGGTAAAATGAGGCATATTTCCACCTTCAGAGCACACACAGCCAGGCACACGGCATTTTGGGCATTTTCTCTGGCTCAAAGACCAGTCTAGGGCTTTCTTTTTGTGTTTTTATTAGGGAACAATGTACTTGGATAGGGATGGGGAGCATGGGATACCCCAGAGCTGTAAAACTGTACAACTTGAGGACTGTTTAACTTCTGGCTGCTCTGCACAACACCTGGAGGTTTTGCAGAACTTCTGGCAGCACTGCACAACTCCTAGCTGTATTGCATAATTGCTGCTGCACTGCACAACATCTGGCTTCACTTTCACAAAGTAATGTCCTACAGGATCTCTAAGCTGTCTGTGACTATTCCCTGAGTCTCAAAGCATCACACTGTCACACTTGCAGCACTGGGGTCTTGTACTCACTTGCCTCCTGTTGATATCCACCTGGCTCTTCCTAGTGAAGGGCATGTAGACTCACACCGCCAATGGACAACTTGGGCTCTCTCTCACAGCATTCTGCTCACTCTATCCCATGAGCTTTCTGCTGACCGACTGGTCAGGACTCAGGAGTCTATTGATGCTCCTTCCCGCCACCATCTGGGACACACCTCCCCAAGGATTGGATGGGATACCATAAATATTCATGCTGCAGTCTCTGTCCTCTCTTCCACTATGTTCTAGAAATCTCTAGAAGACAGGGGGAAGTAACAGAGTAGTAGCCTGTGTAACACTGAGCAGCCCTATGCAATCCCCTGCTCCACTGATTACAGCAGAGCTAAACTAAATTTACTTAGCAGCCTACACTAAACTAGAAGGGTGCTACACTGTAAACAGGACAAATAGAGAGGGTGGATCTTCCTAACGGGGACACAGACAGCAATGAATACTTGACAGATGTTCTAATCCCTCTCCATTCTGTCTAAAACAAAAAAAGTTTTTAGTTTACTTTAACTCAATAAAGAACCAATAAAAGTGGTGCTAAGCTGCAATATAATGCACTTTTGGTTTTGGGTTAAATACCACTTTAACCTGAAAATGGCAACCAAAAAACAGAATGGCCATCTTAAGAAAAAAACAAAATTTCCAGTACGATTTGCAACTGGCCTTATGCTGGAATATCAATATTCACTATAACTGTGTAGATTTACTTACTTATTGTTCATGTTTACTTTCTTACTTTACTTACCCTCACCTTCCTCAAATCCTTATCTAATATAGATCCCCCCCCCCCCCACAACCCTAAACTCCCCTCAGCACAGACCCCCCCCCCACCCAAAAACATCTTCTCAGTACAGACCCCCCCCCCCCCCAGTACAGCAGTACAGACCACAAACACTGAAGATACAACCCCCCTTCCCCCCACATTATAGACCCCCTTCCTCCCCACCAGTACAGACCTCCCCATCCCTCCTCACCAGTACAACCCCCCTCATACATATTCCCCCCTCCATTACAGATCCCCCTCTCTCCCCACCAGTACAGACTGCTCTCTTTAGCACAAATCCCCCACCCTCCTCACCAGTACAGACTGCCACTTTCAACACAGACCCCCCTCCCCCTTACCAGTACAGATCCCCCCATAGTAAAGACCCCCTCCCTCCCCACCAGACGCTCCCTTCCTCAAGCACAGACTCCGTACCCACCAGTACAGACATCCCCCGACCCTTGTAGTACAGACCTTTTTCATTACAGATCACCTACCTCCCCACCAGTGTAGACCCCCTAATACAGATCTATTCCCTCCCTATAAGTAAAGACATCTTCTCCCCCTCGAAGCGAACCTAAACTTCACAAAACATGCCTTTTGCTTCAATAGTCTGATGCCTGTGAGCTCCCTCGCTGGCCCTGCATCTTCTCCACGGCTTCTTCTGGGTGCCATTATTTGGCTGGTGCAGGATCACGTCACTCCCATATATGGGCAGACAGGTAGATTTATTTTATTACATACTGTATATACAAAATATTGTGCCCTTCCTGATAAGAATCTTTGTATCCAATACAGTGCAAATTAATGTAAATAAATACTAAAAAATGCATGTAAAATATTATTTCATGTGAATATATAAATAGATAAATGAGAGCCATACGCTCCGGAATGGAAAAAGAATTCCCTTACCGTGCATGGTTTCCACCTGCCATAACCCTTCAAGGGCCTGGCTTGAACATACTCAATTGACACACTTTCTGGACAAAATACCAAACATTGACGAATTGAACAGGACACAAACAGCCTTTGAGTCATTGCTGTCCCAGTCTGTCAGACCGAAGCACTTGCAATCTCAGATCTATCGGATTCTGATTCAGCTCTCATCCAGATCCACCACTTTCAAAATGGTAATGGGAAATGAATGTATCACCTGATAATATGGAATGGGGCAAAACACTGGCGCTTTCCTTTAAGCTGTCTCTCTCATCTCATGCCCAAGAACGAAATTACCGAATTGTGTTTAGGTGGTATCACTACCCTACTATTCTACATAAATTTGATCCAAACGTACCAGACAGGTGCTGGAGATGCTTGCAGGCCCCTGGCACCATGACACACATTTGGGGCACATGCACACGAATTACCCCATTTTGGAATAAAATTCTCCATCTCTATAACAAACTAGTAGGGGACAAATTCCCAAATGAACCCCACATAACTCTTCTTTCTATGTTGCCGGGCTCCTATAAGCAAATCAAGAATTTGTTATTTTTTGATGGCTGCCCGCTCTGTTATCGCTAGATCTTGGTGCCAATCGGCGGTCCCCTCTTTAGCTGAATGGGCCAGTGAAGTGAACAGGATCGAACCAATGCCAGGAGCCTGGCGGATGAGATGGGTGAACTAGAGATACTGTTGTATGAGGAGGATTTGGATTTTGTGGGAATTTCAGAGACCTGGTTCAACAGCTCTCGTGATTGGCTGGCAAACATTCAAGGGTTTACCCTTTATCGCAAGGATAGAGAGGGTAAAAAGGGGGAGGGGTATGCCTATATATCAAGAATAATGTACAAGTGAATATGAGAGATGACATCACTAGGGGGGCTAGGGAGGAGGTGGAATCCTTATGGGTAGATCTCCAAAGGGATGAAGCTAAGGGGAAAATAATACTGGGAGTATGCTATAGGCCCCCTAACCTGAGGGAGGACAGAGGAACAGATCTCCTATCACAATTTGGATTAGCAGCAAGGATGGGAAGTGTTATCATAATGGGGGATTTTAACTATCCAGACATAAACTGGGCGGAGAGAACCGCGCATTCATCTAAGGCTTACCAGTTCCTAAACGTCTTGCTGGACAGTTTCATGGGTCAGATGGTAGATGCACCAACTAGAAATAAAGCATTACTGGATCTACTTATTACCAACAATACAGACCTGATCACGGATGTGGAAATACGGGGCAATTTAGGTAACAGCGATCACAGGTCAATTGGCTTCAGTATAAATCACACAAATAGGAAACATAAGGGGGATACAAAGACACTGAATTTCAAAAGAGCCAGCTTCCCTAAACTACAAACCTTGCTAGAAGGCATAAATTGGGATAAAATCTTAGGAACAAAGAACATGGCGGAGAGATGGGTTTGCTTTAAGAGCATGTTAAATAAGGGCATTAGCCAATGCATCCCATTGGGTAATAAATTTAAAAGAGCGAACAAAAGTTCTGGATGGCTTAACTCCAATGTAAAAATGCATATAAAAGCAAAGGAGAAGGCCTTCAAAAAATACAAGGTTGAGGGATCATCATCAGCATTCAGACTTTATAAAGAATGCAACAAGAAATGTAAGGGTGCAATAAGGACGGCTAAGATAGAACATAAAAGACACATAGTGGAGGGGAGCAAAAAAAATCCCAAGAAATTCTTTAAGTATGTAAACAGTAAAAAAGGGAGGACAGACCATATTGGCCCCATAAAGAATGAGGAAGGACATCTGGTTTCAAAGGATGGGGAGATGGCGAAGGTATTGAATTTATTCTTCTCCTCAGTCTTCACAAGGGAATCGGGGGCTTCAGTAACCAAAACTGCAGTGTTTATCCTCATGACACATCACAGGAAGCACCTCCATGGTTAACAGAGGACAGAATTAAAATTAGACTTGGGAAACTTAACATTAATAAAACACCGGGACCAGATGGCTTGCACCTGAGGGTACTTAGGGAACTCAGTCAAGTAATTGCCAGACCATTGTTCCTAATTTTTACTGACAGTCTACTGACTGGAATGGTACCAGCTGATTGGAGAAGCCGATGTAGCATCAATATTTAAAAAGGGCCCAAAATACATCCCTGGGATTACAGACCAGTTAGCCTAACATCAATAGCATGTAAACTCTTAGAGGGGATGATAAGGGACTATATACAAGATTTTAGTAATGAGAAAGGTATCATTAGCAGTAATCAGCATGGATTCATGAAGAATCGTTCTTGCCAAACCAATCTACTAACCTTCTATGAAGAGGTGAGTTGCCATCTAGATAAAGGAAGGCCCGTGGACGTGGTGTATCTGGATTTTGCAAAAGCATTTGACACAGTTCCCCATAAACGTTACTGTACAAAATAAGGTCCGTTGGCATGGACCATACGGTGAGTACATGGATTGAAAACTGGCTACAAGGGCGAGTTCAGAGGGTGGATAAATGGGGAGTACTCGGAATGGTCAGGGGTGGGTAGTGGGGTCCCCCAGGGTTCTGTGCTGGGACCAATCCTATTTAATTTATTCATAAATGACCTGGAGGATGGGGTAAACAGTTCAATCTCTGTATTTGCGGACGATACTAAGCTAAGCAGGGCAATAACTTCTCTGCAGGATGTGGAAACCTTGCAAAAAGATCTGAACAAATTAATTGGGTGGGCAACTACATGGCAAATGAGGTTCAATGTAGAAAAATGTAAAATAATGCATTTGGGTGGCAAAAATATGAATGCAATCTATACACTGGGGGGAGAACCTCTGGGGGAATCTAGGATGGAAAAGGACCTTGGGGTCCTAGTAGATGATAGGCTCAGCAATGGCATGCAGTGCCAAGCTTCTGCTAACAAAGCAAACAGAATATTGGCATGCATTAAAAAGGGGATCAAATCCAGAGATAAAACGATAATTCTCCCACTCTACAAGACTCTGGTCCGACCGCATCTAGAGTATGCTGTCCAGTTCTGGGCACCAATCCTCAGGATGGGTGTACTGGAAATGGAGCGAGTACAAAGAAGGGCAACAAGGCTAATAAAGGTTCTGGAGGATATTAGTTATGAGGAAAGGTTGCGAGCTCTGAACTAATTCTCTCTGGAGAGGAGACGCTTGAGAGGGGATATGATTTCAATATACAAATACCGTACTGGTGACCCCACAGTAGGGATAAAACTTTTTCGCAGAAGGGAGTTTAACAAGACTTGTGGCCACTCATTAAAATTAGAAAAAAGAGGTTTAACCTTAAACTACGTAGAGGTTTCTTTACTGTAAGAGCAGCAAGGATGTGGAATTCCCTTCCACAGGCGGTGGTCTCAGCAGGGAGCATCGATAGTTTCAAGAAACTATTAGATAAGCACCTGAACAACCGCAACACTCAAGGATATGTAATACTGACATATAATCACACACATGGGTTGGACTTGATGGACTTGTGTCTTTTTTCAACCTCACCTACTATGTAACTATGAACATATAGAACGTATGATAGCATGGGACTCTGATAAGAATGACTCCCACACCATCATGTGGACCGTATCGTTGCACTTTCAGTTTTCTACCAATTTTGATGTTTTCGTAACAGATGCAGTTCATGATGCTTCTCCTGGGCCTTCTCATCTGTAGATTGCTATACCATCCCTTTCTCCCCTACTCTTCTCTCCCCCCCCCACCCCCACTTTTATGTACGTAAGGATATGGTTATCTTAACTGTAGCGCCACCATATTTTCAGGCCATATTTGTCGAGCCTTGTGTTTTTTCTTTACGACTCTGTTTCTAGTGGACTACTGGTTATTTAGTATACAATTATTATGCTCATATTACCATGCCTTAGTGACTTATATTTTATCGTAATGATGCGATACTTGTTTTCTTATTCTTATTACGATCCTAATGTCTACTTGTTCATCCATTGGAATTTGATTGATACTCTCATGTTTTCACTTGATATTGTTTAAGATAGACATGTGCAGTTCGTTTCGTTCCAAATTAATATTCAAACAAATTTTTCGTTATTCGGAGATTCAGATATATCCGAATACGTAAATTACAATATAAACTAATTTTACCGAACGCTCCAAATAACGTAACAAAATTTGTCTGAATTTCGGAAATTCAGACTGAAATTCGAATTGAATTTTACATTGAACTCCAGTCGAATTCTAACTACACATAATGCTGAAATCAAAGAATAATGCTGTTTTTGTTAAGCCAAAGGTGATTTAAAGAGTCATTGTAATCATTTGATGAAGATTTTTCTTTTGTTTGTTCACTTTGTTGCATTCAAATAGAAAACAATATAACATTTTCGTTTCGACTGTTTTGAAAATTTATCGATTTAAACATTTTTAATTTAAAAAAATCGGTAAATTCAAAGAAAATTCAAAAATTCAGTATGTGAATTCAGAATACGAATTCCGAATACGAATTGAACGAGTCAACCGAATTGAACTAAACAAAATAACTAGATTAAGGAATCAAAACAAAACAAATGTTTTCGTCATGCACATGTCTAGTTTAAGATTGTTTGAAACTTAATAAAAACAGATTCAACAAATAATAGATAAATGAGAGTTGCTAGTCCATGTAAATATACGGTATATAAAAAGTGATAAATCACAAATGTGTTCTGAAAAAAGAAGTGGAAAAATTGTCCATTCTTTCCATCGTGTGATTATGTAATCCAATTCCACCAACAGCGTGAAGGGTACTGAATTTTCAACACAAACTTGTGCCCTCCACCACACTTAAGCCTCTTACTGGAAAAATTGGATACCCAATTACAGGGATCAAACCAGCATAAATGACTGACACCTACAATTCACTAGATCAGGTCTATTGCATCCCAGCCACAGGTATCAAATGGCTCAGAATATAATAACTCCAGACCACATTACATTAATCAGCCACCATGCAAGAAGAGAAACAAAGGACACACATAGAGTGAATACTGCTAAGTGTGTATTTATTCAAAATGTAGAAGAGTGTTCACATTTGTAGAATCAAACACATGCAATCAGCTCGCTGACAGCTGGCATTGGCAGGCGTAATGATGTCACAGGTCTTGGCCCCGCCCAACCCGTTGCAGTTGGAAAACAGGAGCATGAGATTTCTTTTGTTGCTGGAGATACCTTGCATAAGTCTGCCTGCTTACATTTATTTTAATATTAGACTTTAGTTCTACTATAAACTCCCTCACCAGATGCAATGGAGAGATACAGCAGCAGCAGAAATTCCACCCCTCGGCTGTGCAATGTGATTAGAACTGAGGAGGAGCTTTCATCGACTTTGCATATTTGCACAGGGGGATTTGTACGTTCATGTGCAGACCTCATTGCTGACTCATTTATATGCAAATTATAGGTTGGTTCTTTCATATGCAAATCACATGGTCATTTGCATATAGATCCATGGTAAGCTTGGTGTACAGGGACAGAGCCTCTTTGGGGCGCAACAGGACAGTAGGAGTAGAGTAAAAATGTGGGACAGTCCCCAGACAATCTAGAACTGTTGAGAGGTATGACGTTCTTACAAAATACCTTAAAAATGACTTACATATGCTGCACAGGCTGACCCCATCAAGACTTCCATCAACTAGTGGGCTGGCCCAGTCAGGACCCTGGGATGAGAAGTGCTGGGTGGAAGATTTCCTGTTTTGCCAGTCATACTGGGCTGCACAACCTCATCCATACCTCCATCAGCACGGGACCCGCACAGGATTTAACAGATGACCTGATTGCTCATGTCATTTGTAAACACAGAAGCCAGCATAGAAAGTCTTCCACTACTTACTTCCTCTGCTGTGCTGTCAGATGACATCTATTGCAGAGCTCTGCAAAGGAAGCGAGTAGTGGAAGACTTCCTCTGCCAGTTTCTGTGTTTATCTATGACAGCTGTGATCGGGTGAGCTGTCAAATCTTGTGCTCTGATGGAGGTCTGGATGGGGTCGGACTTCTTCAGGCTAGTACAGTATTATACAGTATATTTTTAGCCAAAATATACCAGAGATTTCGAAGGGAATAGAAATAGAAGAATAGAAGTATAATCCTTTTAGACAACCAGGGCACAGATACATATTTAAATTTTTTGGTCTCAAAAATATATTTCTCTGTTGGGACGTTTTATTCATTCAGCTTTTGGTAAAATCTTATTGGCAACCTATCAACTAAACTTATTGTTCACCCATTTTCAGGAAACATGAATCCTGTACTTACTTCCACACAATGCATGTGACCCTCACTAGTTAAAGCATTATCAGCCCAGGAAAAAAAATAATATATAATGTGGTGGCTACATTTGATTTTTTAGTTTTTTCTTCTCTAAGGCCCCTTTCACATGTGCGGTTCGTGTTGATCCGACCCGTGAACATCCGCTTGCTCAGTGGGGATTGCTCCGTTGATCCCCGCTGAGCCGGCGGATGACAGGGCGGTCCCTGCACACTGTGCAGGGACCGCCCTGTCAGATATCCGCTCTCCCCTATGGGGGATGGGATGAACACAGACCGTCTGTTCATGTTCATCCGATCCGCTCTGCAGACGGATAGAAAAATAGGATTTTCTTCCGTCTGCAGAATCGGACAATAGCGAGGCTATCATCCGCTGACACCCGCTATCCCATAGGGATGCATGTATGTCCGTATTTCATCCAAAAACGGATGGATGAAATACAGACATACGGTCCGCACGTGTGAAAGGGGCCTTACTTTCACCCAGTCAGTAACACACTTCCTGTCTTCACTGCACCAGAGGAGCAACAGAGATACTTTTGGACAACAGCATTGTTAGTCTGTGGAAAGGGTAAACTTAGGGTCACCATACACGTTACAATCTTTTCGTACAATTTTTGTACAATCAACTTTGGATTTACCAAAACTATGTAATATGAGGACACACGTAATCTATCCAATCAATTTGTATTCAATCAAGAAGACCCTTGCACTGCATAGTAGTAGATCTAAAAGGGATTGTACAATCAGATTGTAATGTGTGTGGTGAGCTTTAGATGCACTAGCAGAGTTTGATGAACTTGACTAACAAATTAAAGTCAAACTCCAGCTCACAGTTTTTTAAGCAATAACAGCATTTTGTTTTCCTATTGGGATAAAGATTTTACAGAAATGAATAAAAGCTGACAAACACCCTTGTCAGTGTTCAAGCAGAACTAAAGTCAAATTAAAACAACTTTATCAAAATTAAAAATCTTACAGTGGGAGTAAACTTCCATGTATGATTTTTACCTATAGGTAAGCCTATAATAAGGCTTACCTATAGGTACTGTAAATATCTCCTAAACGTACGCCGTTTACTATATTACTATTTACTTTAGATGCAGCCGGTGACGTAATCAACGCATGCGCGCTGAATGGCATACTCCTTCTTAGGATCTTAGGAGTGCCGTAAACAGCGACTCCTGCGCCATCATTGCCGGCTCTGCCAATCAGATAGCCAAAGCCCACAAATCCGGAAAGAAGACCAGGTGACGATGGAAGCGCCTTCAACAGTGACAGCGCGCTGCTGGAGGTCCTCCTTCTAAGGTAGGTCTGTCATAATGTGCATAGTATGTGATGCACAAGGCCGGATTATTATTATTTTATTTGGATGTGGTTTACTACCACTGAAAAAAAAAGCAGGCAGGCTATTTACTGCATAACAGTCCTCTCTACAATTTACACTGAGCTACGCATACATTTTGGGCACAGTACCAGTGTCCCAGGATGACTAACTCTTACCCATTCGCAGGAGGAGATGTCATCCTGCACCAGCCAATGAAGATGGCTGAAGACCAACACCTGGAAGAAGCTAGGGAGAAGATGCTGTTGCTGGTGAAGGACCTTATTGACATCAGGCTGTTGGAAAGTAAGTATCTTACAGTTAAAATGGTTTTAACCTACTAACTGCCACTTTTGCTTGACAGCCTGGTTTGTTACAGAAAGTTAAAAATAATAGACTTACTGGCCCGATCACCAGGTGAAAATAACAGGAAAAAAGTCTAAAAAAAGCCCCAAAAAAGCTAGTCACCATGGTGCTGCACATGTGATCAGCTACAACACCAGCTATTTGATGTTCATACCTTCCAAAACTGGAGCACTGCGCCAGACCTGCTGCTCTCTCGCTCATTGTAAACGCCCAGGGTGCTGGCTCCCCAAGCCCGTCTCCACTTGTCATCTAAGTATGTTAATCAGTAAAAGCCACATGCCAGAATTTCCTTCTTCTGAAGCTCTTTAATCAGCTGTCAATAATACAGATGCATCCATTATGTACCCACCCAGGGACTGCCACTGCTTAACGCGTTTCACCAATAATGCCTTGATTGCAAGGATAGGTTTATTCTTGCGATCAAGCCATCATTGGTGAAACGTGGTAAGGAGGGGTGGTCTCTGGGCAGGGACCTCAGATGTCTCCCCTGCCCTCCAAAGCAACTAACCAAGCACAGATTGTGCATGGTAAACTGCTTCCCTGGTTGCAACAGCCAGGGAATGAAAGCTCTGAAATCAAAAGTGACAAAATCATTGGTGCTTCTGGGTTCATTCATCTCAGAGGAGATTGGGTAATGGATAGACATGTGCGCCGTCAATACATTTGTTTAGTTTCGTTCTATTCCGTTTCGTATTAGAATGAATTCGTATTTCGTAATTCATGTCCGAAATTTCGTACGACATACGAATTTTCGTTAGGTTCGTTAACTTTTCGTAACAATTACGAATGTTCGTTATGATGAATTTCTCATTATGAGGGGCTCCCACCATCCCTGTGCTGTGCTGACTTCCTGGGTTTTTAACTTTTAGGTTCATTAACTTTTCGTAACAATTACGAATGTTCGTTAGGAATTTGGTTCCGAAATACGTAAACGAAATTTCGTATTTCGTACAAAATTCGGAAGCATAGCAATTCGTATTTCAGATCCTCCCGAATGTACGAATTTATGGAAATTCGTACGAATTTTCGATTCCTAAAAAACTAATCGCACATATCTAGAAATGGATGTTCTTCCACCTCCTTTGTGGAAAGTCATCCCGACTGATTATCACGGTCTTAGGCTACCCCAGAGAAATGGCCCTTTTGAACACTGTAAATGTGCTGTACAGCTGCCCGCATTACTTTGGCAAAACAGTCAATCGCCAGCTGTAAAAAAAGATACAAAGGCCCTGGCTGCAGCTGCCATGGTCTTGGTAGGTGCACCAAGAGGTTACTGAGGTGGCAGACATTGGAAGTGTCGTGCAGAGGTGTGTATTTGCAAGAGGGGAGCTGCGGAGGCATGATGAAAACTAACAGGGATTTGTGTGAGGTCAGCCCATATGTGTGTTTTTTGTTTTTTTTTTAATTGTGCAATGTGATCAAAAATTCTAATTTTGTAAAGTATTATGCATATTACTGATATACTCTCATTAGTTTTGTGATCTGTGTCTGTTTATCCATCGGTCTGTCCTTCCCTCCATCCTCTCTATAGTAAATGGTTCATTGGAATGTGCTTGTTGTAATTGAGACATCCTTATTAGCAGTTGTCCTGTAGTGATAGGCAGGTGGTAAACAATGCATGTGACCTGTACATGGTGATAAAAGGTTTACAACAGGCATCTGATCTCCGCAAACCATTAGATTATTGATTGTGATGAGCCCTGTGTGTTTAGAAGGGACTCCCTGCTGTGATCATGGGGAGGTTACATTGAGGGGCTCTTTTTCTGGCAATTAGTGGACCCTGCGCCTCATTACCACTTTATAATGTGGTTAGAAGGTGTTTTCACCTAGGAGATACCAATACATCTACTATATCAAATAACACCTGTAGGTAAATAGATCTCCAGCTCTCTTCATATTTAGCATTGTTGTGTTAAACTGAAATTTCACACAGTAATAATGACTGCCCCTGGCAGGGGAATCCTTCTATGTTTACAACAAGTAAAACCCATTTATTGTTCTCAGATGTTCAGCCAGGTACATGTACTCAATCAACATCCCCTGCCTTCTTGGAATGTCATGTTCTTCCTATATTGTTTCTTTGATTTTAGGGTTGTAAAAAATCAAAAAATGCAATGCTGATGTGATATATTGTATAGGACAGGGGTAGGCAACCTTAAAGAGGTGGAGATCTACCTGAACAACACGGGAGAAGTCAAAGATCACCAGGCACAGCGTCACCTCCTCACATCTGATTTAAAATCTCTAATTGCCGACTACTGTGTCGCAATTGCGTGCATTGCAAGGCAATCATGAATTTAAATCAGTTTCATACTGATCTGAAGATCTCTTCTTTCCTTCTGCTGGCACCACTCTGGGGACCGCTAGCCAGAATAAGAGATGGAATGCAGTTGGTATCACTCCGCATGGGACAGGAGCCAGCAATACAGAGGAGGCATCAGCTAATGTGGCTCATGCTTCCTACTACAACTCTAACTTTACAAAGAATTCCTCTGCATTGCACTCTGTTTGATGCTCTGGAATGGCAGGTCAGCAAGCCCAGACTGCGATCTACCAGTCACCTGGCCACGATCTACTGGTTGTTGACCCCCGATATAGGATATACCAAAGATATATGCTCTTTTGGGTCTAATATCTGGCATATATATTACAGGGTTACAGAATATTATACCCCCCTGAATCCACCCTCTTTAATACTATCCTTAGGACCTCATCATGAGGCTGAACTTTTGGTACAGTTAAACTGGTCATACAGTAGTAATTTAATTAATGTAATACGAACATCTGTACGAACATTCATACGAAAATGCTCAGTACATTTGATGACCTGACAAATGTTGTTTGAAATTACTTAAATTACTAAAAATTGTATTTGCTTTAAACATTTGATATTGGGAGGAATGGACTTTCCCAAATAAAATCTACATATACTGTTAGAAATGTGTTCATTTAAGAAAAGGTTTTCATCCTGCTCCTTTGAACTTTCTTGTCACTTCAGTCAAAAACAAACGTCAATTTCACTTCTCTTCAAAGGAAACATTTTGTTTAAAAATTCTAAAAGTTTATTACCAGCTTTATAAATAGGTTGATGTTATACTAGTGTTTTATTGCTTTATTGTCCACATTAGGGAAATTTGCCCCCAGGTCCTGTTCCTAAAACAGGGTGTCACGGGAATGGGAAATGATGGGAAACCTTTCTAACTGAGACAGAAACAATGGCATAGCTCCCAACTATCCCTGATTTCGAGGGACTGTCCCTGATTTGGAGCAATGTCCCTCTGTCCCTCATTCCCCCTCATTTGTCAATCTATTTTATCTATCAAAAAGTGTTTTCCAGCAAATTTTATGGGTGAAGGCTATGTGGATACTAATTTGTTAATTTTACTATTTTGATATAATAAAACTTTTCAATCTGCACTTGGCTGTAAGTTATTTGTCTGGTAGCCATCTTCCTTGCTGGTATTGGGATTGTCTGGAGTTCAGTTGGGCCTATTACAGACCATCTACAGAGCAAATCTAGTACAGACATGTAAAAATAAATGTTAGTTGCTCTATAGGACACAAGGATGATTTGTGATTGTTTCACAGTCTAGTATTTTAGGAAGAATAGTGAAGATTGTAGGCCTAACTTTAGTATGAATAAGAAATTGCCTGCCTGAAGTAAATAGTGCAAACATGACAAAAGCTTAGAGGCACAGGACTAGTATGATTCCAGGCAAGGGCATAACCTTAGCCATAGAAGGCCATGCAACTGCTGAGGGGTCTAAAAATACCAGGAGACCAGGGTAAGCTGACTACTACACAATGATTTATACGGCTGGCAAGTACATTTCTATACAAGCTTAAATAAAGAGTTGGAACCTCTATATCAGCCTTTATCAATGTGTTTATCCCAGAGGAACCCTTGAAATAACTTCCAGGTTCTTGAGGAACTCCTGCTAAAAATTGTTATACCTACAGCTCACAGAACATTGGCATCATCAATGCTCATCATCAAATATTTTAGTAATATTCTTGAAATAAATAATAACTGCTAAAAAAAAGAAAGGCACACAGAAGAAAATGTGGTGTCCTCTAACATTAGTGGTCGGACGAGTGACTATATTGGTGCTTAGTGGAAGTTTGCCCCCTTGCATTGGTTGTCAGTGTAGGTGGGAGATCAATCAATCCACCATTGTTTACTGCTGAAGGAACCCCTTCCAGCCTCATGAGGAACCCTATGGTTTCACATAACCCTGGTTGAGAACATTGTGGTAGTTAGGAAAACAGTAAAGCAGGCCATACATGGTCGAATTTCGAACAAATTTTCTTTTTAAAATCAGAATGTTCCTTTTTTTTGTGATCCAATGATGCCACCATTGATTTTCGAAATTCGTCCGACCAAGCCTTCAATTTCACCGCATGTTGCTACAGAAAAGAATTTTCGTGGCCAGGAATCTTCTTTTCTCTCCGTAAATTTTCTTTTCTTGTTACATTTCTCGCACGATTCTCCCATCATTGATTAGAAAATCGTTTGTTTTTCTAAAAATTTCAAACATGTCCGATTCCTCAAATTTGATTACTGCATGAAAATCGGCCGTTGTTGCAGCCCACTAATGGGGCGAAATTCACACGAAAATTCTTTCATGCGATTTTTGAAAGAAAATTCTTACGAAATTCAAACCATGTATGGCCGGCATTAGTGTTCTGCATCAATAGGGATTTTACCTTACCATCTCACTTTTTAGAGAGACAACAAGGAGCCTTAATGATTTTAATATGGAATACCCTAATCCATGGTGGTATATGGGCTGGAGTTGGCAGTCAGTGAGCACATCTGAGGATTATTGCTTATGGTGGAAATGGTATTCAAGAACACATATGCTATCAATGAAAGCAGAATGGGGTTGATTTACTAAAACTTGAGAGTGCAAAATCTAGTGCAGCTGTGCATAGAAACCAATCAGCTTCCAGTTTTTTTTTTTTGTCAAAGCTTAATTGAACAATCTGAAGTTAGAAGCTGACTGGCTGCCATGCACAGCTGCACCAGATGTTGCACTCTCCAGTTTTAGCAAATCAACCCTAGTGGTCCTATGGCTCAACACTTACTTTCAACCACCCAGTAGGGTCACTCTGCACCCTTATTTGAGGCTGGTGTGTATGAGAAAAATGGAGAAGGCGAATGTTGGTTAAACTAAATACAGGCATACCCCACTTTTAGGTACGCAATGGGGTTTACTTACTAAAGCTGGAAAGTGCAAAATCAGGCTCACTTCTGCATAGAAACCAATGAGCTTCTAACCCCAGCTTGTTCAATTAAGCTTTGGTAATAAAACCTGGAAGCTCATTGGTTTCTATGCAGAAGTGAGCCTGATTTTGCACTTTCCAGCTTTAGTAAATAAACCCAATTTTGTACTTAAAAGTGGGGTATGCCTGTATAGGTCTTTGTAATGCTTTGTAAATGCTGCCAATATTGTATTTACACAAAACAAACTCCTTTAGGCTGGGTTCACACTATTGCAAATTGGATGTGGGATCTCCGCATCCAATTCACAGTACAGGAAAATGTGGCTCTCTATGGAGCAGGTTCACATATCTCCGATGCGGCTCTGGTGCGAGTTTGCACAGGAACCCTGTGCGTCTTTTGGTCTGTTTCAGGTCCGAATTCAGCCCAAAATTCTGGCTGAAATCGGACCTGAAACGGTGAATGGAGACACACCGGACCCCTGCTGGGAGCCGCATCGGCATCCAGTGTGAACCGAGCCTTAGACACATAAAGAACAGTAGCATATGGTAGCTGTAATCAAAATGTTGGTGGACCTATGGTGCATAAACATCGATCAAATATGATCATACCTTTGATTTCTTATTCTAGAAATCTGATCAATCAGACACTGAATGCTTTGTATTGTATTCCCTGTTGATTTTTTTTTGGAAGTGCTTGTAGTGTGTCTTCACTTTCTTTTCACTCAGGTAGGGTATATTTTTGGCCTTGCTTGATGGTTTTTGCAGGCACCCTGCATTTCATTTCACAGGAGGGAGCCTGGCACAGAGGCAGGTATTTAGCAGACAGCTGGCAGGATGTGTGGTGACATCAGGGTATCATCTCTCTGTAATGTGCCAGAGGACTTGGCACTTTCCTGTCCTGGCTGGGAAGCTTTTAAAAACAGTTCATTCAAAATGCTTAGCAGAAAAATGAGTTAAAATAACACGGTACATTATGGTGCTGTTTATAAAACTGCTACAAGGAAGAAAAGACTGTTGCTCCTACTAACCAATCAGATGTTTGCCCCATTGGCCAATACGGACAACATCTCTGCCTTCCACTGTGTTCATTTCAATAAAAGACCCAAATAAGCTGACTGATAAAATTATGGAGAAAGGGGAAGTAGACCTGTTGCTCTCTAGTAAATGATGGAAAGGGCCCTTCGCTCAAAATGTTTTGTTTTAAGAACATTGTTCAATTTTCACTTCATTAGCGGGGTCAAATTGATGTTCCATTTCAACCACAGTGACAAAAAAATTCAAAGGAGCAGGATGGAACATATGCATGTGCAAATTTCTAACAGTGTATGTGGTTTTCTTTTGAAGAAGGTACAATCATTCCAAAATAAATTTTAACAGCAAATAATGACGTTTTGAACTGCTTTCAACTGACATTTGTTAAGCTGTTGAATGTACTGAGAACTGTCATACAAATTTTTGTATGATTTTTCATACATTTTTTTTTTCATAAACCTAATAAGCAAGCCATAAATTATGCAAGTTTCTTTCCTTCAACTTGTTGCTCAATTCCCCCATCAACACAATGGGGGTTATTTACGAAAGGCAAATCCACTTTGCACTGAAAGTACATTTGGAAGTGCAGTCACTCTAAATCTAAGGGGTAGATCTGAAATGAGTGGAAGCTCTGCTGATTTTATCATCCAATCATGTGCAAGCTAAAATGCTGTTTTTTTATTTTCCTTGCATGTCCCCCTCGGATCTACAGCGACTTTACTTCCATGTGCACTTGCAGCGCAAAGTGGATTTTCCTTTAGTAAATAACCCCCATTGAGTGTTGATGGGGGAATCCCTCCCGCTGAGCTATTGTATTCTGACAGCAGAAGGTTTTCTACAGTCAGATTACAATGATCACTCTCAGCCATTATAGCCACCGGCACTAATCACACAGGAAAACCTGACAGGCTGGTTGTCTGATCGATTTCAGTACAACCAGTCTGCCCATAGATGGGTCAAATTTCAAACCATCTATGGCCAGCTTTAGACAGATAGGTAAAAATTAAGTTTGGACTGAAATTTTGAGTTTTACTGGCTCTTTAGTGTTGAATGTATATCTGTAGGCATGATGAGCTATTTGGCAGACAGTCGGAGACTACTGTTGGCATCAGTGGAGATTTAGAAATGGAATGTGTCAATGCTGCTGCAAAATGCAAGGCAGTTGCTTTGTGTTGTCAGCCTGCAACAGGAAGTGATGTCATAGGCAGGAAAGGTTTGCAGCAGATTCAAAAAAACTATATTCTTAAGATCCTTGGAGAGAAACTGGTGTACACAGAATCTGGTGCAGCTGTGCATAGTAACCAGCTTCTAACTTCAGCTTGTTCAATTAAGATTTGACAATAAGCCCACATTCACATTGGGCTGATTTGGC
This sequence comes from Aquarana catesbeiana, assembly GCF_042186555.1. Taxonomy (NCBI): domain Eukaryota; kingdom Metazoa; phylum Chordata; class Amphibia; order Anura; family Ranidae; genus Aquarana; species Aquarana catesbeiana. The sequence goes on along the minus strand of NC_133326.1, from coordinate 606,496,193 downwards.
ATGCGAGTTGACATTTGACAGCAATAGCACCGTCCGAATCGGTGCGGCGCCAACTTTTCAAAAAGTAGTTCCTTTACTACTTTTGGCAACTTCGGGGACAATTTGAATAGACATCTGTGCATGGACCCGCACAGATGTCTGTTAAATTGCCCCCCCCCCCCCAAGTCAGACTGCATTGCCGGATAGTGCCCGCTATCGAGATGTGCCCGGGACGAACGGCGCATGTGCAGCACAACAGATGATTTTACAATCAGCTGTTGTGAGGGCAAGATGGCGCCTGCGCACAATAGCCGACGGGAAAAAAAATTTCTGTCAGATTGTGCCCCACGCTGGGCATGTTTAGCCAACTGAAGGGTGGGTTTTTCTATCAGAAAAAGATATGTTTAGCAGCACTGCCCATCATTTAATAATGTACAAATCCACCCCTCACTGACATGAACATGCCTCGCCAGCGTGGGGCACAATCTGACAGAAATTTTCTTTCCGTAGGCTATTGTATGCAGGCGCCGTCTCGCTGTCACAACAGCTGATTGTAAAATCAGCTGTTATGCTGCTACCTATGGCGCATGCACCGTTCGTCCCAGGCACTTCTCGATAGCGGGCACTATCTGATCTGAACACTGGTTTGAAATCTTGAAAGTTCCGCTGAACTCGCATAAGTGTGAACCTAGGCTAAAACCTGGAGGCTGATTGGATTCTATGCACAGCTGCACTAGATTCTGTGTGTACCAGTTTTAGTAAATCTCCCCCATTGCGTACAATGAAGCATGATGCCAAACATACTAGAAACCAGATTTTTGGTTTTAACTATACCGTTAAGATTTTAAGTTTTACTTTTAACTATTGAAAACTGCGATTTCTTGTCTATCTTCTAAGCCACGTTCTTTGTTGGCTCCCACACCTTCACTTTGCCTATTTCCTGGTTTGGGGTCTTCGGCAAGGCCAAAATGATGTAACTCTCAGGCATAATCACAGGTGTCCATTCATTCTGGCACCAAGGCATGCTGAAAATATACACCAAACATGCACCAAAATTGCAACGGACCGGCAACTGACCAGTGTGAATAGTTTCCTATAATATTTAATGGTCATGCATCTGCTTTTTTGCCCAAAAACAAAAGAAAAACTGATTAGTGTGAAAGCAGCCTAGTAGCCACAACATAGAAACTAACTCCCTGCCCTTACTTTTAGGAATAAAATCCCACACAATAAAGTGTCTGCTGGTAATTTTTATTTTTTTTTATTTTATTTTTTTTACATTTTAGTTCCACTTTAATTTTATATCCAGCTGGAAGGTCTCCTTTACAGCTACTTTCACACTGCTTCATTGTATTTTTGCACCTGTGAAAAAGAACATGTGACTCAAAACGCACCAAAACCGCAACTGCGGGTGCATTTTTAATGCATTTTTGACACATTTTCGATGCAGTTTTATTCACTCCAATATGCAGTTGCATTTTTTTTTTCCGCACCAAAATAGCAACGGACCTGCAACTGACCAGTGTGCCGAGTTTCATAGAATTGAATGGTCATGCGTTTTTCATCTGCTTTTTTAACACAAAAACGAAAGAAAAACTGCTTATTGTGAAAGCATCCAAGTAGACACAAAATAGAAACTCCCTGCCCCCACACAATAACCTCTTGTGAACTGGCTTTTACAAACAGAATACCACAAAACCCATAGTATGTGTATGCTGTAAATTCAGAAATGAATACCAAAAACAAAAAAACTAAAAAAAAAAAAGTTTTCTTTTAAAACAAATAGCATAGTGTTGTAGTGCAAATACTGCATTGTACCATTCTTTAGTGAATTTCTAGCAGATTACACGCTGGGTAAAGGAAGGTTTGTCTATAGGTCTGGTGATTTGTTATGAATAATCGGATTCCCTTGTGTATGGTCAGATTTGGGACTAGAAAGCGTACTGGAAACACGCACATGCATACCTTGGCCTGTCTACAGAACAGGGTAACGAATACTGAGAAACAACCCTAAAAATGCTGGTAGGCGCTATGGGATTAGGATGCGGGGCGATCACACTTTGATCGCCTCAAATACACATATTGATGAAGATGTATAGGAATATAAATGAGCAATGAGCTGGGGGGGGGGGGGGGGTGGAAGGTCTGAGTACTCCCACTGTCTACTCGCTGGAGGAGATGAAGTCACAGGATAGTAACCAGCAGAGGCTGATTCATTGTTTACACTCTCCTCAGTGCCAGGATTTCTGTAAAGTACTCAGCACAAACTCAAGCTGTGTATAATGTAATCCTTATGCTGCAGGCCTCACCTTCAGCCATTTTCCTTTTGGCTCCTATACACGAACCAATATTAATTAGGATATAAGCTTTGCTTGCAGGAGTCTAGTAGAGCTGCCTTTGCAGCCATAATCAACACCTTGGATTGGAGGAATCCTTTCAATTTAATCAGTAAGAACGATTCTTTTTCCGCACATGCGCAATTCTTAGGGCCCCGTTCACACATAGTGCAGTTCAGTGACTGTTGTTTTTCGGCACTGGAAGAATGTCAGCCACCTATAAGGCTCATGTAAAACAATTGCAATGAGGCCCGAGAGGTGGTGCGGTGAGCTACAACACAGGTGTGCGTCTAGGGTTGCCACCTTTTCTTCAAGTCAAACCAGAACACTTTAGCGGCACACAGCAATTTTTTTTTTAGTATAAACTATACATATATTTTGCTATTAAATAACATTTCTAATCATATGAAGTTAATAACAAGAGTCCTCCTTTACATCAGAGTCCACAGAGTTCCCCTTTTACATCTGAACTCGCAGAGTTCCCTTTCACTATAAGGGGGGACTCTGTAGACTCTGATGTAAGGGAGAACTCTGGGGACTCTAACATAAGGGATGCTCTGGGATCCCTAATTTAAGGGAGAACACTGAGAACTCTGATGTACGGAGAGGACTCTGATTGAAGTGGGAACACTGTGACCTCAGGTGTAAAGGGGAACTCTGATGTAAGAGGTGCTCTGAGAACCCTGATTTACCTTAGTGTACCCACTCAGAGGCAGGAGATAGAAGGGGGAGACTTCAGTCACAGACAGGGATGGATGGTGAGCTCACTCACCCCTTGGCAGTCAGCACCTCTCATCCAGATGTACAGGAGGTTGCTGAACTTCAAATTTCCAGCCAACAATTTCCTTTTCTAAGGAGTGTGGGCAGACCCAGAGGGGTAGGGCCAGGAGGAAGAGGTGCAGATCGAGCCCTCTCTCCTCCCCCATCTGTATGTGTGTTGGGGGGGGGGATTGTTAGTGCTGGCTTTGGGCAGCATGAAAGAGAGTGTAACAGACACTCTCAGTTTAGACAACTGCAGCCAGCAACCCTGCTGGGAAGCCATACTCCAGGCCGAATAATGTGTCTGGGTCTCAGGCAGTCTGCAACCCGGACACATGATTCCAAACCTGAACTGTCCGGGTGCGTAGGGAGGGGTGCCAGGTAAGGTTACCACCTCATCCCTTTAAAACCGAACACATATGAATTACATTACGGTTCTGTGGCTGACTAAGGTGGTAATTAAACTCATGTGGTGCCCTATCTGCATTAAATTAGTCTCAGAACCGGTGTAATTCATATGGGTTCGGGTTTAACCACTTACAGAAAATTTTCCCCCTCAATGACCAGGCCATTTTTTTCGATACGGCACTGCGTCGCTTTAACTAACAATTGTGCGGTCATGCTACGCTGTATTTAAATAAATTTGATGTCCTTTTTTTCCTACAAATAGAGCTTTCTTTTGATAGTATTTGATCACCTCTGCGTTTTTTATTTTTTGGGCTATAAACAAAAAAGAGTGATAATTTTGAAAAAAAAAACAATATTTTTTCTTTTTGCTATAATAAATATCCCCCCAAAAAAATGTCTTCATCAGTTTAGGTCAATATGTATTCTTCTACATATTTTTGTTAAAAAAATCGCAATAAGTGTATATTGATTGTTTTTTTTTTTTATTATTATTTTTTTTTTTACTTGTAATGGGGGTGATCTGTGATTTTTAGCGGGACTGCAACATTGCAGACACTTTTGACACTTTTTTGGGACCATTGACATTTATACAGCGATCAGAGCTAAAAATATCCACTGATTACTGTATAAATGACACTGGCATAGAAGGGGTTAACACTAGGGGGGCGATCAAGGAGTTAAGTATGTTTCCTGGGAGTGTTTATAACTGTATGGGGGCTTGGCTGCCTGGGAGAAGAGAGAGATCGCTGTTACTGATCACTAGGAAGGGCAGATCTCTCTCTCCTCCCCTGTCAGAACTGCTTACATTGACAAATCCCCGTTCTGGCTCTCGTTCCCACGGCCGCGGGTGGCCAGTGGACATCACAGCCGCTGGCCACTGGCATTGGGTCCACCACTGTACAGTGGGAGGTGCGGGCGCCTGCTACGGCTCCTCAGTGGAGCCAACTTAGACCTACGGTGATTTGCGGGAACGCGCCGACCTGCTGCCGTATAACGACGAAGTTTGGTTGGCAAGTGGTTAAAGGGGTGAGGTGGCAACCCTAGTGCCAGGTGTGCCTGGGTACACCCTAATCACTCTGTGCGGTGCCGACTCCCCCTACTGCCCGAGCTTCCCCCCCATGTTACCCCCACCCCCGCCCCGCAGTGCTGCTGGCTTCCCTCCTCTTCCCTCGACTGCTGCGAGGGATGTTTCAGGATGGAGAGCAGAGGAAGGGGCTAGTCAATATGTCATTTACTGGCCGCTTCCTTTAAAATGAACACACTCACTCACTGTGTCAATTCACAACTGAAGCATAGTAAATGGGTTTTCTATGCTTCAGTTTGTGAATGAACGGTAAGCCACTCAGCACAGAGCACTTCCCATGCATTTGCTGTCCTGTGCAGCTGAGGCTGCAGAGAAAGGCGCGTGTGTTCGAGCTTTGTGGCTCACACCCTAATGCAATAGGCTGCGCACACCTATGAGCTGCAATAAAATGTGGGCAGTGTGAGCTTATGGTTCATTCACATCACCCTGTGTGTGTTGGACGCAGGTAAACGCATGTACATTGACATAAATTGGCGTGTTGCAATGTGTTTTAATCTGAATGGCAGGGGAGCCAAACTTGTGCGCTGACGCGTGTTACCATGCACTGCGTAGCACTGAAAAAAGCAGGGATTGCTTGCTCTATATTTTTCCCACTGCAGACCAGCACATATCAGTGCAATGTACCAGTGTGAACTGCTCCCATTCACATGCCTTATCTTTTACAGGACCTTGCGTTGGCACGCGTTGAAAAAAATGTGGCCAATGCATCCAGTGTGAATGGGCCCTAAATAGCCAAGAACGTTACCGCAGTTTTAGGGCCGGTTCACCCTAGTGCGATGCCAGACATTGCATGTAATTCGCACCGCATTGCTGTGCAGATCACATGCGATGTCTGTGCAAATTCAGCCATACTAATTGTATGGCTGAATTTACATCGCCTTCGGACCAAACTCGTGCAGGACCCCCTTTTTTTTTGTCTGCACCTGAATTGGATCGCATGGGTGTTCACACCCATGCGATCCGATTCTGCAAATTACGCTGCGTTTTGCAAACTGATTGCGGGGTGTCGTTAACTTAACTTACGCTCCGCAATTAGTTTGCATGAACAGGTTTGCTTTGTAGATTTGCAGCGAATTCACTGTGAATTTGTGCCGCATCTTGTGTGAACCGAGCCTTAAAGTTTATGTAAACTGTAAAACTGCCTTCTCTTATTTTCTCCCTTTTTTGGTAGATAAATCATTCAAAGTGTTTTGTTATATCTGTTCAATAAAGTGCAAAAAAACATATCTGCCAGAAATCTTGTAAGCTGACCAGTGTTAATTTCATAGACAAATATTTTTTGCTGACTAAATTAACATTATTTTAGTCGACTAAAATAGGACTAAAACGAAAACAATCCAGATGACTAAAATGCGACTAAAACTAAAATGGCATCTTAGTCAAAAGACTATGACTAAACTAAATCGAAATGTGATGTTTCAAAATTGACGACAAAATTAACACTGCGCTACCGATAAGGATAAGCTAATCTAAATAAAACCTAAGTAAATCTAATCTAAATAAATCTACTAAACTGCTGAAAGAAAAAAAACATAACAAAAAGGATTTTATTTTTTTTCTTAATATTTAATGTTGGTAATATATTCAGGTAATGTGTGCATTACAACCAATAGAGTTTAAAGGTTTTTTTTTTGGGGGGGGGGGGGGGGGGTCATATTTTAAAGGTGCACTTCTGTTTGTCAAAGAGCAATATTTTTATTTGTTTGTGAAACTCGATTTTTTTTATAAAGACCTTATATATCACAACGGCTAAATCTGTGTCTGTAGTACATGATCAAACCTTAATACCATAAATAATAACATGTTAATAGATTTTTCTCCAGGAGTATATACAGTAATGGGTTTGGCAATTCTAGAGAAATGTTTAAATAATACATTACAATTTAACTAAACCCATTCGATTTTAGTCGACGAAAATGAACTGCAGATTTTAGTAGACTAAAATACAACTAAAATTAAACAATTCAGATGACTAAAATACGACTAAAACTAAAAATGGCATTTTAGTCAAAAGACGATGAGACTAAAGCTAAAACGAAATGTGACGTCAAAATTAACACTGGAGCTAATAACTCTGCCTAGACTACTCTTTGAGTGCCAATCCTGTGTTTTATCAACTTATGTCTCATGTTTATCCCAAGTATGTTTAAATCCAAATACTATTGGTTGGTCCACTACCACTGCTGGAAGTCTGTGTCAAGCATCTACTACTCTTTTAGTTAAATATATTTTCTCTAATGTCACTCTTTACCTTTTCTTTTTTTTCCAAACAAGATTTATTGAGAATATTTTATTTTGTACATGAAGTATAGGAATACATAGCTCCCAACTGTCCCTGATTTGGAGGGACTGTCCCTGATTTGGAGCAATGTCCCTCTGTCCCTTGTTCCCCTCATTTGTCCCTCATTTTGGTCTTATCCATATAGTTGTATATAAAATGTACTTTTTATCTTTCAAAAAGTGTTTCCTAGTGCTAAACCTTTCATCCAAATTCTTAATTGGTGCATTTGAAAATGTTAAAAGCCAGTATATATAGGAATAGTAGTGATAAAAAAAAGCTCTTGCGTATTTGATTAACCTTTTATTTTAGTTAATTCTCCTTTAAGAGGGTGTGGCACGGGGCGTGTCCTATGCCTACATACATTAGTAGGTGTCCCTCATTCCCATCTCAAAATGTTGGGAGGTATGGGAATATGTCAATCAATCATACAATTGGTGTGTTGTAAGAATCAGCATAAGAAATATTACCTTTCCATCATGCACCCATTTTGTTTGGCTCAGTTTTATAATGAAATGCAGTCTTCCTGAACCAGATGCACATCCAATAATAATATACAGTATATATATAGATATATATATATATAGATATATATATCTATATATATAGATATATATATCTATATATATATAGATATATATCTTTACCTATATATCTATCTATCTATCTATCTATCTATCTATCTATCTATCTATCTATCTATCTATCTATCTATCTATCTATCTATAGACAGAGATATATATATATATATATATATATATATATATATATATATATATATATATATATATATATATATATATATATATAAAATCTCAATAAATGTATATAAACAATAAAATAAACATATATAAAAATAATATGAGGGTTTTATTCATGTCCCTCCTTACCTGTGTTTTCTTGAAGCTGTACAAATAAAGTTCTTTCAATCCCTCCTCATATGATTTAGCCCTCAGGCCTTGCACGGTTTGCTCCTCCAAACATCTATCAATAACAATGGCAAGGGCCTACTTGGCTAAATGCAAATTGAATGGATTGTATAAATAGAGCCTTGAATTACATAGCACTGGTGGCCATAACCATAATGGACTGTTATCATTCTTGCAATCAGGTAAATATATTGATTGAAAATACAATCTATCAGATGTAAGTCTACCATTCTATTAGAAATGATCCTTTAATCTATCTGTATTGTGATCTGGCCTCCAACATACACACAGATATTCATCTCATTAATTGTAATCAATCATCAATGGCCCTTCCACTTGGCAGAATCGAAATTGATGAAGAGCTGATCAGAATGATTGAAGAGTTTGTGATTTCTATTCAATCGGATCACTTTAGTTGCATTAAGTAATCAATTAAATAATCATATTGATACATGTAGTAGCAACTGTAATGTGTAATAGTCCGTACACATGATCCGAAAATTGGAGGAAAAATACCGCTTTCGAAGCGGTATGATAGTCTGATCGTTAATACGCAGCTTTTGATAGCTGATCCTGACGCTTTTATCCAATCGGACAAGCACGAAAATTTTTCTTATACGATACGAGATTGTAAAATTTTCATTTAATCAGCACAGTTTTCATCCAAAAATAAAAAACAACACATCTATTGCGAATTTTTATTCTGTCGTACGACAATTTGCGTAACTTTAGTAAACTCTTCATTTTCGATATGGAGACAAGCATGCAAAAAAAAAAAAAAAGGACAATCATTCGTCTGATAATCTGATCGTGTGTACCAGGCATTAAGCCAGCTTTAGGTTATATACTATAATAAAAATAAGTGTTGCGCTAAATATTCCTATCAAAGTGACATAAAAAAAAAAACAATGTGTATATGTGAATCCAAAATACCTCAAGTGCATGGGCAAAGTAAATACATGAAAATATAAAATAAATATGTGACAGCCACATGTGAGGTAAATAGGTGACAGCAAAATAAACTTCAAATAATGAAAGTCCACATGTGAGGTATCCAATAATAGGGGAACTTTTTCCTTAATCTTCAATCAAAGAAGAAGCACCACGGGCATGAAAGGCATTCAGTGGAAAAGGTGGGTACCCTTACCAGATCAGTTGGACGCACATACCATACGGCAGTGCGTCAAAAAGGCTTTGAGACACTAAATCTTCAATGGTGAGGTGATGCCGGGACTGGACGGTATCCTGCAAGCCGCAAACTCCAATGGACACAAGATTGAAAGATGGTCCCAAACGAAAATTCCAAGGATAGCCCCTCTAGCTTCCCACATTGCCATTTTATCTATTTTTGTGATCACTTTTTATATTTTTATATTATATGGTATTTTATTCCAATAAATCCCATTTTGGTTGACCTGCACCATGTGGAGTTCCCCTCTTTTCCTTTTTCTCATGTTCGAGTGTCGATGACCATCCCTGGACCATCTCCTTCTTGGAACGGTTGTGACTGACATCCTTGGAATTTTACTGCCGTATGGTATGTGCGTCCAACTGATTTTTTATTTTGCTGTCACATATTTATTTTATATTTTCATGAATTTACTTTGCCCATGCACTTGAGGTGTTTTGGATTCACATATACACATATACGCATTGTTTTTTTGTCACTTTGATAGGAATATTTAGCGCTACACTTATTTTTTATATTTTCTCATTGGACTTGGTTTGTTTGTGTGTTAGCTGCTTTCATGCTTTAGCTTGTTTTGGTTTAGCGCAGCATTTTCACCCCTTTTCTACATCTTTCTGATTTAGGATATATACTCACTGGATGCGGCAAGTGCGTTGGTGTTTAGGTAGTAATCGGAGGCTGGCTCAGGCCAGATAACCGGGATGTCTCTTCTGACTGGAGGCATCTATAGTCCTTATTTGAACGTTTTATTGCCTTCAGTACTTTCTGTATCTGTTTCATTTCCCCATCCCATGACAAATTGGTGGTCGTTAGGGTGGTGGGCTTCTAAAACAAATAAGGGTATGTGTGTGTCACTCTGCTAATCCGCAGTGTAATCCTTGCAGCAGTTTTACTGAATAGTTGGGGCCCCAGGGTGCCCTGCCTCCCGCATACCAGCCATAAATGACTACAGATGAATAAAGTCGAGTAGATTTTATCATCATTTTGCCGTAAACCCTATTTACGCGGGCAGTATGCTACTTCACCATACAATATTTGAACTCTTGAAATCTCGCCTTTAAAAGAAAACAAAATCTAATTGCCCTGAGGCAAGGTCCCTGCTTTTTTTGCTTTTTTGCTCTTTCCAAGCCTAATTCACATTCTAAACATCCCCGCCCCAGCAGTTACTGCTTCATTCTCCTGGTGAGCAAACAGAAAATTATTGGCTTGAAGGGCCACTCATTAACGTGTTTGTCTGGGAAGAATTCAACTTCACCTCATCCAAACAGAGATTATCAAGACAGGTTCAGCTTATAGAAAATGGCTGCCCTCCCGCCAACACTCTGCTCTTGTCTGGAGGTGAAAGAAAAATCTTGATTGCAGTTTAAATATGTTTACAAGTAAATGGGAATGTGTTCAGATTTCTGAAAAAATTTATGTAGTAATGTTTATTTCAGGCTTCAGAAATAAAGAGATCAATCAAAGGCTATAGATTGCTTGAGTTTTTGTGATAGGTTGGATGTGATTAAAGCAAGAAACGCAGGCTGCTCCTCAGTTAACAAAGTCCATACAAAAGTTTATTTTATTTTTTTTGTATGTGTGTATTTGCGACCCCCTACGCAACTGAGACAGGTCTGTAACAGAACTGCTACTGGAAGTGAGATTTTCCAATACACATTTAAAGCAGAACTTCACCCAAAGGGGAAAGTTCCGCTCTTCCTCCTTCCCCTTCCTCCTCCTTAACATTTGGCACATTTTTTTTGGGGGGGTGGTGTGGGTAACTGGTTTTGACAGGCACCCGCTCCCCCACTTTCGGATGGAAGTTCGCCCCCCCCCCTTTCTTCCCCCACAGCCTTCTGGGAGACATCACAGGTCCCAGAAGACTGTGGGACTGTTCACAAAGCACTGTGAAGCCGCAAGGCCGGCGCCTGGACCTGAAGCCGATTTAAAAATCAGCTCGGGTGAGGACAGCGCTGGATCCTGCGGCAGGAAAGTGTTCTTATATTAAAAGTCTGCAGCTACAGTATATGTAGAGGGATCTTTATCGTAACAATCTCAACCTGAGTTCCTTCAGGGGTAGCTAAGGGTTCTTTAAACTGTGGCTAACTCACCTCCTGTCTGATGGTATCTGCATAGTTCCAGATCCAGCCCTACTTGGCAGAGCCAGCGGCATAGCTGCAAGGGTGTAATTCTGGCCACCTATGTGGCCAGAATGTATAGGGATAGGGACAATTGTAGACACGCACCCACACTCACTCAGGTTGGACTGGATGGACTGGTGTCTTTATTCAACCTTACTAACAATTTAACTATGTAACTATATGTAAGGGGGTTATTCTTCCCACTTACCACCACTAATATAAGGACATTTTCCCAATGACCCCCAGAGCACTAACTTTACCAGGGGTTCCCTGAGACCTAAAAATTATTTCAAGGGTTCCTCTGCGGTAAACAGCTTGAGAAAGGCTGGTCTATAAGTAGTCCAAGCAAATGATTTCCATAGATCAACCATGAAATCATCCTACATCTGTTACCAAAACATAAGGTGTACATACATTTTTTTCCCAATTAAACCATATATAACAAAGACAAATGGAGAACAAAAATGGGAAGGGAACAGTTGGGAGAAGGTTTAAAAAGCAATATGAGACATTCCAAACTATTGGTCAGCCGAGTATGATTAATATCAATTCTACAGTTAGTTTAGAAGAGGTTTGAAGTCCATATGATATGTTCCTCCCACAATGCTCATACTTGGAGGAACTCAACATCTAACAGTCAGATTCTGATTGTTAGGTGCTTTATCATTCTAGTCTTGGAAATAGTAGATCTATCTGAGATGGAAGCTTATTTCTTCTCCACTGAAGAGAGATCAGCCCCCCTAGCCACAATGTTGTCAATTTCTTAGAAATTTGGGGTGTATTTGGGGGGAGATGAGAATTTTTATGAAGATGAGACAGATGGCACTCAATTGGTGTGGCTGGGGGCATGTTTATTCTGTCAAAGTGCTACTGTAGAGTAGTTGAGGGAGGAATTTATTTTTAAAAAAGCTGCAATATTAAAATAAATCTGGATCATTGCTCTTGTTTTGCGTTGCTTTGGTGTATAACAGAATTAATGCACGTCAGGTATTCAGTGACCACTTTAGCGATCATATCTTAGCATAGTACTTCCATATAAGCTCTATTTTCTTTATTAAACCTTATTAACAAGGCAAATCATAAAGCCTTGTACACAAAATTAGAATAACGGACAAATGATTGTCCGTTTTTTGTTTTTTTTTGCATTCTAGTCTTCATATCGAAAATGAAGAGGTTACTAAAATTACGAAATTTCTCGTACGACAGAATACAACTTTGTGATGTAATGTATTGTATTGTGTTGTATTGTATTGTATAGTATTGCATTTGTATTGTATTTTGGGATGAATTCTGTACTGATTAAACGAAAATTGTACAATCTGGTATAGTACCAGAAATTTTTTTGTGTTTGTCAATTCGGGTATTTTTTAATTAACTGTTGTGATCGGCTCTTGAAAGCTGTGTACTAACAATCAGATTATCGTACGATCTCTTTTTGCCTGATTTTCTGATCATGTGTACGGGGCTTTACACATTATGGACATTTCATCCTCAGCAGTAATATAGCCAAGCATCATGGTTGTGGAAGTACTACACAAAGATGCTGGTTTTTCACATTTTCTGGATCGATTTGATATATACATTCCAAATCAGTTTTCCATGCACCCTACAAGACCACTTCCCTAATTGGGGGGGGGGTTAATATTTTTTTTTATATCTACAAATATAAGAAGTGAAAGATCAGTCTGCAAATTACCATCACAATGGTAGAAGGAGTCTAGAATGGTAAATCCGGCTTCATATAAAGTAGTTTAATCATTTACATGACATGGACAGCACAGAGGTCTGAAAGACGGCTATTAAACTCTACTGATTCTCGGCTTTTCCTTATCCCAGTTATAGTAATTACTGTTACAATTTCGTAGACTCGACTGAGGTTTATGAAGGAATCCTGGGGTATCTGTATTATTTTTGTAACAAGCGTGAGAAGTAGCCACTTATAGCTAGCTGTGGTCGGAGAAGGGTTAAAAGTAAAGGCATCTTGTCTCTGTCACTGGTAGCTACATAACTGCCCCACACAATGGGAACAATTAGTATCCTTGCACCTCGTTAAACAACGCATTAGCCAGAGAATAGTTAATTATACACTAAACAAAACACATTTTTTTCCCAGCAGAAGCTCAGGACTTTGAATACAGGGAGGTAGAGCTGGAAAGGTGGATTAAAACGCTTGCTTGGGGGAGGAGAAGCCCACCAGGAAGGTGGAGGACAATGTGTACTCACCCAATTCAGTAGACTGTTGTCATACCACGTACCTCTAAATTAGAAAAATAATAAATGAAAAAAAAAAAAATAAATATATATTTTATATATATATATATATATATATATATATATATATATATATATATATATATATATATATATATATATATATATATATATATATATATATATATATATATATATATATATATACGGTATATAGCTCTATCTATCTATCTATCTATCTATCTATCTATCTATCTATCTATCTATCTCTACATATAGATATATATATATGGATATATATATAGATATCTAGATCTATAGATATCTAGATATCTATAGATCTAGATATCTAGATATATATACAGCTATATCTATCTATCTATCTATATATAGATATATATAGATAGATAGATATATCTATCTATCTATATATACAGTAAAACCTTGGATTGCAAGCATACTTAGTTCCGGAAACATGCTTGTAATCCAAAGCATATCAAAGCAAATTTCCCCATAAGAAATAATGGAAAGTCAGATGATTCATTCCACAACCATTTATTCATAGGTCTTGTAGTCAATAGTCCATATAAAAAGATTAAAGCAATGTGATGGTTGTGTAACCATAAAATGTCCATCCACAAATGGAAGCCTCCACAAGGGGATTAGAAGCAAAATCCGGCAGGAGCTAAAGAGTATAAAAGAGAGGCTCCTCTAAGTGTAGCAATATGGTTACATTTAATGAAGGTACAACATTTAGCAACTCACATGGTTGATGATTAAAACAGACACATCAGCATCCGGGGTAAAGCTGTCCACATAGACCGTCCTCCCCACCGCCGGCTCTCACCGCTGTCTGTCTGCAATTGTGACCGGGAAGACTACCCTGCAGTAGAGCGATCTGAAAGCGAGGCTTGAACGGCTCGTAGGGCGCAGTGTGGAAGGGATGACGTCGATGGCGGTGCGGAGTATGGTCTATGTGGACAGCTTTACACAGGATGCCTGCATACTTAGATGTGCCAGGTTTTTTTTTTTGTTTCAATTATTTTTATTAAAGTTTTTCACAGTACAGATAAAAAAGACCTCGGCATCTCTTTAAATATTGTACAGTATTTGTAGTCCATCATACATACAATATAAGCGAGGAATACACCTCTTGTTCCTTCAGATGTGCCAGTTTTAATCATCAACCATGTGAGTTTCTAAATGTTGTACCTTCATTAAGACCCCTTTCACACCAAGGCGCTTCAAAAACACCCTAAAACGCCTTAGCTTTTACCGCGTTTTAGGGGCGCAAGCGGTAAAATTAATGCAACGCTGCAGGCGTTTTAACAGCATTTTTCAAGCGTTATTGAAGCATGTGTTATTGATGTTATCTTTCTGCTTGCATGTTTATCCTTTGTGAGATCATGTAAAACAAGCAGTGTCTTGTAAAGTAACAAGCAGTGTCTTGTTTTACTTCAAATCTTCATCTTTCTGGGATTAATTCTTTTTTTGGCACTTTAATTTTGTTTTTTTGGCACTTTGATGGTCTGTTTAATCATTCTGACCTTCCCACAATTTCAGCCCTGTTGTTATAGATGCTCTCTTTTCTGCTTGCATGTTTACCTTTTTGTGAGATCATGTGACTTTTCTACAGCTCAGGGCGGATTATAGGTGCTATTCAGGAGTTTTTACAGCATTTTCAATTCATTTCAATGGAAAGGGGCATTTTTGAAGCGCTTTTTTCAACGCCTAAAAGCTGCTCCAAAGATGCTGCTTGCAGGACTTTTCTCAACGCCCCGCCAGCGCAACGCCTCAGTGTGAAAGGGTCCATTGAGATGCATGGGGAGCGTTTTATGAGTGTTTTAATAGCGTTATTTTTAGCACTAAAAGGCTGCAAAAACGCCTTGGTGAGAAAGGGGTCTAAATGTAGCCGCATTGCTACACTTAGAGGCGCCTCTCTTCTCTTTTATACTCAGTTGTGACATGACACTTCTTGTATATCAAGACATTGATTGTATATCAAGTCAAAATTTGTAAAAAAAAATGTTGCTTGTCTTGCAAAACACTCTCAAACCAAGTTACTCTCAAACCAAGGTTTTACTGTATTATGTGTGTGAACTCTGGTCTTTAGACAAAAGGGGGGGGGGGGGCAGTTTTTGATGTAGTAAGGATCAGTTTTTATTGCTGTCTGTGTCCCATGAAATTTATTAGATGTGCATTTCAGTAAGACAAAAAAGGAGCAGTGAGACAAGCAATGGTACTGATTTACTATGAGATCACAGCTTAATTAAAACATTTCCCCCTCTGCTGCTCAAAAGCAGCACTGCTCTAATATAAATAATTCCACTTACCACTTCCTAATTGTGTGAACATTCAAATCTGTATCATATGTTTACATAGCTGTAGCAGATGGCTGCCTGTGATTGCAGGCTCAGGGGTTGCACATACACAACACATATCTTTTCCTAAATGAAAGGGCAGTCTGATTTGCACTATTACTGCACCTGATGCTGTTGGTGACTTGCTTGATAAATCTTCCTCAAGGTGTCACCAGGACAGTAAACATACAGCCCACCTTTAGAACTTGAGAGAGAGAGAGACACGACATAGGAGACATTCAATGTAGTCACCGTGTGGCTATGTTGCGTGAACTCTGGGCAAGGGAATGTGTAAATAGAGTCAGAGCCTACTTTTGCACGTGCCACATTGTACCCACAAAATATCCCTTAATTTCTGTGCCACAAGTGACAGTCTCACAGATGCACATTAACCTCAGAACAATCACTTCCATGAGCCTACCTTAAAGTGGAGGGCCACCCTAAAATAAAAAAGTGAAATAATAAAAACATTTTAAAAATTAAAAAAAAAACATTTGAAAAAAAAAATGTTTAACTTACCTGAAAACCCTGTTGTTAGGCAGTCTTCCTAATCTGCCTCTTCCTATTCCGCGGCACTTCCTCCTTTTCGTCGAGTGGCCCCGTTGCATTCTGGGACATGTGTGTGTCCCAGAAAACAACGGGGCCATTCACAAAGCGCCGCGTGACTCGCACATGCGCAGTAGAAAACTGGCAGTGAAGCCGCAAGTGTCCTTATTAAAAGTCAGCAGCTACAGTGTTTGTAGTTGCTGACTTTTAAAAAAAAAAAAATTGTGGCCAGAACAGCACTTTAAAGAAGAACCTCATTACGTCCTGGTTCACGATCATGCGGTGCGGGGATTCGCAGTAATTCCTGTGCGTTTCCCGCACGGCAATACAATCACACTCCGTTCATGCGAATCGCTGAGGGTGTCAATGTTAAGGACACCCCAAAAACGGGTTGCAAAACGCAGTGCAATTGGCTGAATCAGATTGCATGTGTGTACACCCATGCGATCGGATTCCTGTGCAGCAAAAAAAAAGGTGCATTTTTTGTGCGAGTGCAGTGCTATTTGAGCTATACAAAATGAATGGGCTCAAATCGCACTGCAAAGAGTTGCATTAATCATATTGTTGAACGGAGGTCCTAGATAGCAGCACACACATTTTTAATATATTCCTTTCATTAGCCAGAATATTTGTTTATTCTGGCCATTGAAATTAAAAGCATCTAGTGTTAATGAGCGTTTACCCGTGTTCAGGCGCATCAGGAGTTTTTTATGCTCATAAGCCCCTCTCCTGAACACACAAGTGTTGGTTTTTTTCTGCATCTAAACTCCTGTAAACACCGAAAATGGGCAACTCTAAATGGCGGTATGGATCCAGACCGATTAGCTGTCCTGACTGGACTGTTAATGTGAAGGGAGGGACAGAGGAGACAGCTGTGGGGGGTTAATGTAAAGGGGGGGGGGCAGAGGACACCACTCTGTGGGTAGTTAATGTGAAGGGGGGACAGAGGACACCACTGTGGGTAGTTAATGTTAAGGGAGGACACCGCTGTGGGGGCAGTAATGTGAAGGGGGGACAGAGAACACTACTGGTGGGGGGGGGGGTTGGCATGAAGGAGGGGCTGAGGAAAGTGCTGTAAATGAAGGGGGGACATGAAGGGGGACTGAGGATGCTGCTTTGGGGGCAATAATGTGATTGGGGGGACAGAGGACACTACTGTGGGGGGGGTGACATGAAGGAGGGGCTGAGGACAGTGCTTTAAATGAAGGGGGGACATGAAGGGGGATTGAGGATGCTGCTTTGGGGGCAGTAATGTGATTGGGGGGACAGAGGACACTACTGTGGGGGGGGGGTGACATGAAGGAGGGGCTGAGGACAGTGCTTTAAATGAAGGGGGGACATGAAGGGGGATTGAGGATGCTGCTTTGGAGGTAGTAATGTGATTGGGGGGACAGAGGACACCACTGTTGGGGCAATAATATGAAGGGGGGAACAGAGGACACCACTGTGGGGGGGGGTGACAGGAAGAGGGGCTGCGGACAGTGCTGTGAATGAAGGGGGGGGCATGAAGGGGGGCTGAGGGAACTGCTGTGAATGGAGGGGGAGTGACATGAAGGGGGGACAGAGGACGCTGCTTTTGGGTGCAGTAATGTGATTGGGGGGACAGAGGACACACCGCTGTGGGGGGAGGGGTGACATGAAGGGGGCTGAGGACAGTGCTGTAAATGAAGGGGGTCATGAAGGGGATGGAGGACAGTGCTTTGAATGAAGGGGCGGGTGACATGAAGGGCGCTCAGGACACAGCTGTTGGAGCAGTAATGTGAAGGTGGGGACAGAGGACACCACCGTGGGGGGGGGCATAAATGTAATTGGGGGGACAGAGGACACTGCTGTGTGTGTGTGAGGGGGGATATGAAGGGGGCTGAGGGCAGTGCTGTGAATGGAGGGGGAGTGATGACATGAACGGGGGAACAGTTGACCCCACTTTGGGGGCAGTAATTTGATTTGGGGGACAGAGGACACCGCTGTGTGTGTGTGTGGGGGGGGGTTCATGAAGGGGGGACAGAGGATGCTGCTTTGGGGGCAGTAATGTGATTGGGGGGACAGAGGACACCGCTGTGTGTGTGTGTGGGGGGGGGTGACATGAAGGGGGGACAGAGGATGCTGCTTTGGGGGGAGTAATGTGATTGGGGGGGACAGAGGACACCGTTGTGTGTGTGTGTGTGGGGGGGGACATGAAGGGGGGACAGAGGATGCTGCTTTGGGGGCAGTAATATGATTGGGGGGGACAGAAGACACCGCTGTGTGTGTGTGTGGGGGGGGGGGGGGGGCATGAAAGGGGGCTAAGGGCAGTGCTGTGAATGGAAGGACACAGAGATTAACATGTAGGGGAGTTAAGAGGCAGAGAAATAAATGTATGCATGAGACCCAAGCATCAACAAAACAAAGTCATTACAAAAGATAACTTGGAGGTACTTGGTCTCAGAAAACAAAGTCAAGGTATATTGAATTTGTTATTCATTTCCCTGCTGTTCTGTATTGTCTTCCCATTACAGTTTATAGTCTAAATGCACTTCAGAGTGGAAGGTGGTATTAGATAATAAATTAATCTTAGTGGTATTTTGCTAAGGCATTTTGTTGATCTAATTCTGATCCCCTATAATAGGACTCCATGGTGGCCTCTCCTCCTCCTTAGCCTAGCTATGATCATAGTGCAAAGCTATTTGAAGGAGGAAATCACAAAACTGATTGGTTTAAAGTTTCATGTCCCATGGAAGTTAGGCCTGGAGGTTAAAGGTGCATACTGTTTTTTTCCTGTCTCACTAACTGTGCACTCCAATTTCATTGACTTAGAAATATATAACTGAAACAAAAACATTTTGTCATCCATTTCCAGTATATTTTCAGCTTGCAACCAGTCTGAAAGTCCTACGGCAACAGTACTTATTTATTCTTATTCTTATTATTCTTATTATTCTTAAACAGAAGCCTCACCCCCTGCTCTTGTAATTGATTCAGAAAATGTATAAGAAGTCCAAAAAGATTCCGATGACTAAAGTCACCCCAATGCATAGAATACGGCATCCCTGGCAGTGTCTTTAAGTTTACTGCACTGGTAAGTCCATCTTCAGTGAATTACTTGCACAGCTGAAAGGAATTGTAAAGGCAGAAGGTTTTTAAACCTAATGCATTCTATGCAGTAAGATGTGTGCAGGAGCCTCCCCAACACCCCATAATACTTACCTGAGCCCCGAGCCCCATCTCTGTCCAGCGATGTCCACGAGTCCCTCGGCCATCCAAGACTCTCCCTCCTGATTGGCTGAGATACAGCAGTGGCACCATTGGCTCCCATGGCTGTCAATCAAAGTCAGTTAGCCAATCAGGAGAGAGAGGAGGCGGGGCCAAACGGCAGCTCGTGTCTGCATGGACATATGGAGCCGCAGCTCGGCTTGGGTGCCCCCATAGCAAGCTTCTCGCTGTGGGGGCACTCGGCAGGAGGGAGGGGCCAGGAGCAGCGAAGAGGGACCCGAGAAGAGGAGGATCCAGGCTACTCTGTGCAAATCCATTGCAACAGAGCAGGTAAGTATAACATGTTTGTTATTTAAAAAAAAAAAAAACGAGACAACAGTCACTTGAAGTTTATGCTTTATTACAACTCTCAGGCTGCTTACATGGATACACTAAATATCTGTCTTTAACCACTTAATCTGCAGGTCTTTTCTGGCACTTTTGGTTTACATGTAACAATCAGTATTTTTTTGCTAGAAAATTACTTAGAACCCCCAAACATTATATATATATATATATATATATATATATATATATATATATACAGTACTGCAACGCAGAGCACACAGAACCCGAAAGTTTGAAATCCTCCTACCCAAAACCCAAGTTCAGAGCTTGTAAGTAACCAGACTCCAAATTACTTGGGGTTACCAAGAGCTAGTTACTCAACAACCTTTGTCCACATTTACCGTTTACTTAAAATGAACCTTTTAGTAACTTTTCAAGTCTGAATAAATAAATTCTAAGTGCAAATGTCATGTGTATTTTTTCTTGAATCTTGGTTTACTTTGTATATGTAGCACCCTCTAGTGTGCTACTAGTGTGAGTGTAGGCAAATTTATGTTTTGGCTTATAGTTAACTTGTGAGTCCTAATCAGGTCATAGGTTTACTCAAGGTCAGGCTGGTTGACTCAGACAGGCAGGTCCCTAGTGCCTCCCACTGGTTCTGGAAGTTTGGAGAAGTTTCTAGAAGCTGGAGTGCGGGGGGCCAGGAGGGTTGATCTGCATACTTAGGGGAGTTTGGCCAATCCCCAGGCAGTGGGCCTGGCAGGGTGGCTGAGCCAGGTTTTAAATATGCATGAGTCATGCCAGCAGGGGGGTCGGCTGGACGATGTTGTGCTGAGGAGACTGTCGGTGGCCCTGGAGGGGAATCCTTGGTCTGGGGGGGGGGGGCTCTGCTTTGGGCTGGCTTTAGAGGATCCTGACAGCAGTGTGGTTTGAAAGGAATCTTGCTAAGAAGCAGCGGGAGTAAGGAGGACAGTGTAAGTACTTCAGCAAGGTCAGGGGCTTACAAGGGGAGAGACTGCCACATGTAGCAAGCCTTTCTGGTAGACAGAGTTGTGCTTAATCTTTCCTCTCCCTTGCACTGGGAGATCTTCGGTAGCAGCCGGGTGGGCTGGTATTTTCTGCAGTCAGTAGAACTGGGATCAGTGTCTACAGGGGAGTTGGCGATACTCCGGAATGTAGCCTAGAGAGAGTTCCTAGTCCTTAAAGCGGAGTTCCACCCAAAAGTGGAACCTCCACTTATCTGGTTCCTCCCCCCCTCCAGTGCCTCATTTGGCACCTTTCAGGAGGGAGAGGGGAACAGGTACCTCTTTTTGACAGGTACCCTTTTCCATTTCCAGGAGATAGTGCCACGGCGCCGTCCCTTGGAAGAACGGTCCCCCTCCTCCTTCCAATGCCGCCGGGCCAGTTAGAAACCGCAGGGCACTTGCGCAGTAGGGAACCTGCTGTGAAGCCGAAAGGCTTCACTGCCCGTTTCTCTTACTATGAATGGCAGCACCCGAGAGTCAATCCAAAAAATCGTGCCGACATCGTGGGAACTCTGGACAGGTAAGTGTCCTTATATTAAAAGTCAGCAGCTACAAATACAGGACTTTTAATCTTTTTGTGGGGGGGGCGGAACTCTTCATTAAGGCGCTTTTGCATCTTCTGTTATCAGAGACTGTCAGTGTTCAGGAGGAGGACAGTTCTGGAGAGTGTACATAGGGAGGAAGTTGTCCCTGTTTTGTTGCAACCAAGCTAGGCATCCCATAATTCCTATTACCAATTCAAGTAATTACCCCTAATAAAACAACAAAAATCAAGCTCAAAGGCTTGTGTCTGGAGAAAGTGTGGGAAAATGCTTGTTGCCTGGCTGTGCAGGAGTGGGGAACCCAGTCATCTGCAACCCCTGTGGGGTAGTGCTACATATAATTCTTCCAGATCTGTGCAGTAATTCAGTGTGACAGGAGCTTCCTGTAATAAAGACCGCTCACTGCTGCTCTCTGAACTTGTGCAGGATGACTGGTCTTGTCTCCGCCCCCTCCTGTAGTCTTCTGCAGGCAGCCTGTAGTGGGTGGGGCTTGCTGGGTCCATTCTACAGCTCTGCTCTCTGTGCTGCACAGTGATGATGGCACCTTCACTTTCACGAGGCAATAACTTTATTTCAGGCATTTGGCACGCTTTTTCATTTTAATGAAAGTTTTTATTCCTGGAGTTTAGCTTTACCACAGCCAAGAACTGCACAGCCACCAGCATATTCATGATTGTGTCTTCTAAGTGCAGGAAGTAGATGCTGACCCGGGATGATGCCTAAAAATGATGGTTCTATCCTTCTGGAGAAAAAAACCCATATGACAGCATTGTCAGGGAAGCCTGTAATTTTTGTGAAAGAAAATAAATACCTGAAAGTGTTACATTTACAAACTGCTTAGCATGCATAGACTTACCATGAAAAAAACAAATCTGATACTATATTCACTTTATGGTGGAATTCCCACTGCTGTGTCTCAGCCAATGAGGAGGGAGAGACCCGGGAGAGCAGCTACTCTTCACTGGTTTGAGATCGGGCTCAGGTAAGTATTGGGGGTGGGGGGGGGGGGGCGCTGAGGGGGGAGCTACACCCTGATGGTTTGTTACCTTTACCTTCAGCCTTTAGAACCACTTTAAGTCTTGCTAGATCACTTCATGCTGGCCCTTTTTGCATTTATAGCTATGTAAATCATAAAAAATAAGTGACTATACAGTACTGTTTAAAATCCAGTAATACACTGTCATACATTGCTCAATACATGCTCAGTTGCTCTCTATTTTTCGGCACTGTGCTGAAAATGTAGAGGCTGATCTGCTGACAGGCTAAAGATTTACTGCTGCTCAGTGGCTCTGGGCTTTAGCAAAATGGCAGCAGGAAAAAACAGGAGCAATGCTGGAGGCAATTTACAGCACACACTAATTTTGTTAGCATAATTATTAATGTAGAATGTATGTTTCTTGCTATTTTTTATCAAGTAGTTATGGGTAAAGATACGCTTTAGACCCCGTTCACACCTGAGCGATTTTCTGCTTGAAGCTGGTAGCTCTAAAACGCTCAACAATCCAAATCCTTTTCATTTCAATGACCCCTGTTCACATCTGAGCATTCTGTTGCCTGAAGCAAAATGCCTGTCGCTCAAAAAAGTACATGAGCTTCTTTTTGGCAGATTGGGCCCCATAGACTTCAATGGGAATGCCTGAAACATGTGCAACATGAGCGTTTTACGAGCATTTTGTCGCACATGCGCTGCTCAAACGGCAGTTTACCATCCCTAATCTCCTTTACCTCTCCTCCCCCTCATGCTTTCCATTGACTTAACAAAAATGCCTGGAGCTGTAAAACGCTTGTAAAACAGTTCTAAAACCCTCAAAACTCTCAAATAAAAATGCCTAAAGTCACTCTTCTCAGGTGTGAATGCAGTCTAAAGCTGACTAAAGATTTGTTAGCCTGTCATACATGTGCAGTTTAAAGTGGTACTAAACCCAGGACCCTGCATTCACTATATCTGGTCTCCCACAGTACACAGAACATGGAAATGCAATTATTTTAGTAAATATTAACTGCTAAATACCCTTTCTCATAGCAGTATATAGCAGTCTTGTGACGTCTGTCAGTGTCTATTTAAAGCTTGTAGGAGGAGTTTTCATTCTACTCTGACTGTCCTATGAAGCTGCAGGTCCCCTCACCCTCTCTCTGGACAGTGCTGATTGGCCCTGTGCTAATCATATGCACTCTCCCAAGGAAAAAAAAACTCTCTAGCAATACACACCAAACTGAGCATGTGCAGCTTGTCCCCAAGACTGTTCTGTCAGGAGATGGTTTGGGGACTGTGGAAGAAGAGGAGGAACAGAGAAGACTGGATCAAACAGCCTTTTTACATAATGCAGAGGTTTAACCCCTCAGTCAGTATAACAAGCATGCTTTACTGCATATACAGATTGGTTTTAATGTTGTGGGTTTAGTAACACTTTAACTGCTGAATGATATTTACTATGAGGCCCCACTCACACCTGTAGCTTGAAACTCAAAGCTCCAAAATGCTGAACATCCAAAACCCCATCTGAGTGTAGTGTCCCTTGGAGCTTGGAGCTTGAAAAAGTGCATGAGTGTCTTTTAAGCTGAAAGCTTCAAGCGTTTTTTTACCCCAAAATACTTTTTTTCTAGTAACAAGCTTTCCAATAGCTAACAATAAATCATAAACAAAGAGGTGAAAAAAAAAGCCTCAGACGCCCCCCCCTGGTCACTTGGTTGGCCGGGTGGGTCTGGTGCACTTAGCTCATCTATGGTGGGCAGCTCTTCTCACGTGCTGCACCGGCGGCGGCGGCGGTGGTGACGGCTTTCCCTTCCCCTGCTCTCCACGGGCATTGTGGTGGCTTCCGTTTCCTCCCTCCTCCTCAGCAGCTAATTGGGACTCTTCTCTTTTTGGCCAATCAGAAAATGGGTCTCAGACCTGCTTCTGTTTGGCCGGATTGAGGATCAGTGTTTCAATAGCGAATATTCATCGCTGTTTTAACACCTGGGTGGGCTCCTGGTGCAATGCTCTGCGCCACAAGCTCACCCTATTTTGGACGGGCCACCACTGGTCTCAAAGCTCATTCTACAACAATGGGACATACAATGTACAATTTAAAAGAAAAAACTGCGAGTGGAAAAAAATTATATATATGGCAAGCTGCGGCTACAAGTGAGGCACACCAAACAAAATATAAAACAGAGAAACCGCGCTATAAACGAACAAAAAATATAAATCAATGTTGTGAAGTATAGTCCCATGTGCATTAATTAGTCCCTTGTATAAATCAAACATAAGTCTTGTCATCAATGAGTGACGTGATTATCATCCAGGATAAAAGTGTGATGAACAGGCATAAATCTGGAACAATTAGTGAGGTAATGTGCTTACCAGAAGTAAGCCAAAATGGGGCAAGTGGCTTAAACCCAGCCTGGGCCTTGAGAGGATCAATCCCGGTAGGCAGGATAAACACGCTCGTCCCGTGTACACAGTCCACAGAGGTTAGCAAAAAATATATGAAGCAAACATAGCGTAATACTGATACGTAAAACATTTCAAACAAGAGATGTGCAACACTCAATCTAAAAAATCATGCGTGATCATAAGAAGTCCAGTGTAAGTGATAACAATTGGAAGTGATTATATGAGTGTCAAGCAAACATGCAAGATATAAATACTCGAGTGAATAAAATAAAAAACGTGAATAACATCCAGATCTGCTTACCAGATAAATGGAAAAAATTAGGCCTGTAATAGTCACCCAGGAAAACACATAAATCCCTCTAGGTGCAGCAAATCACATGTGCAAACTGCTTACCAGAAAAGAAAACAGTGTAGACGGAGTAAATCTAGCCAAAGACTGTCCACCATACATGGAAAAAAAACACCGGATATAAAGCAGCGGCAAACCTACAGGAGATCCTGCTTACCAGAACCCAAAACGGGATAGACAGATGAAACGAAATCCCAAAACGAGCTCCTATAGGAACGGTGAGGATACGTCCTGCCACAGTAGGTCCCAGGCTTGGCCAGCTCCATTGCAAAAAATAGGGAAGACACTTAAGGGAGATGTCTTCACCTTGATAGCTTTTTTGCTAACCTCTGTGGACTGTGTACACGGGACGAGCGTGTTTATCCTGCCTACCGGGATTGATCCTCTCAAGGCCCAGGTTGGGTTTAAGCCACTTGCCCCATTTTGGCTTACTTCTGGTAAGCACATTACCTCACTAATTGTTCCAGATTTATGCCTGTTCATCACACTTTTATCCTGGATGATATTCACGTCACTCATTGATGACAAGACTTATGTTTGATTTATACAAGGGACTAATTAATGCACATGGGACTATACTTCACAACATTGATTTTTATTTTTTTGTTCGTTTATAGCGCGGTTTCTCTGTTTTATACAACGTACAACATTGGGTATACGGACATGTTTGTTTCCATGGTGGAAGAAGCCAGTGCACCCTGCAGACATTCCTGATGCCAGAAGAACTTTAAGGACCAGCCTATCAACTCTTCCCAGAGAAGGTTCAGCCAGGCCATGTCTTCCACAGTAGGGGACAACTTGCAGATGTGGGATCATGACCAGACAGATCAGGGCAATGTCCTCTGATCACTGCAGGAAGCTTTAGAAATGACTTGGTCACTTTACTTTGGTTGGACTGACTGTACACCACTCCAGGTTGCCCCATTTATTTTTACAAAAATGAAAAGCCTTTTAGCTGAAGGAACTGAAATGATCAAAAATGTTTGTTTTCAAAAAAGTAAAGTAAAGTTTAACCTATTTCCTAGTTCATGACTATTTAGATATAACATGAGTTTCCAGACAGGGTTCCTCATAATTTGTGTACAATGGCCCCTCTTCTTTGTATATAAACTATGCCTGAGGGGAGGTTTGTGTGTGTGTGCATGTCTGAAAAACGTACTGAAGGGTCACTCTCATTTTCCCAATTATATTAACCCATGAAAGATCGCACAGATGTGAGTCCCAGCACAATGCACAGAGAATAGGCCGATGGGGGGCTGGAGAACCAGTGATTAATTGTCTGGATTCCGAAGCCTTGCTTTTTTTTTTCTCTTTTCCTTTCCAGGGATTTTCAAGAAAGAAACATTGTTTTCTGTCACTTTCCTTCCAGCTTTGGATAAGATGCTGACAGATCTGCGAGGCCCCTCCTATGGAGCTTGGCTTTAGTGAGGTGGAGTGAGGGCTGCAATTGGGAGGAGGTGATAAAAATGTTTGTAGGCTGCTTTAGATTCCCACATTAGCTGACATCCAGCTGTGTACCCACAATTTGCCCACTGAACAATTTCCCACTTTGGATGATTGTGACACAAATAGACAAGCTCGCGTTGGGAACATGTGCTCACTTGTGCCCATGGAGGTGTGCAGCACTAAGCAGACATCTTTAGTCTCTCTGGAGGCAAAAACTAAAGTAATTGGCTCAGAAACCCAACTTAGATGGGGATGCCTACATTGGTCACCCAGGGCAGGGGTCTCCAAACTATGGCCTGCAGGCCAAATCAGGCCTTCTGCAAGATTTTATCCAGCTCTCTGGTGTTAGTGTAGCGCTGCCCATGGCTAGGACTGCTGATTTAATGTCCCCAGTTCTATTCACATTAGTGCGGCGGCCAGGCAAACAGCAACTTCACATTTTGATTCAGCAAACACAGTACATAAGGTTTGGCATTGTGAACGTTTTATTGACGCATTAACTTGGATAGGTTTACGGAGTTGTGGGATACTCCACATTACTAACTGGAACAATGAGGACACTCTTCCATATAGTAGCTCTGCTGAACAGTCCCTTAAAGTGTTACTAAAGCCTCTTTTTTTTTCAATAAAAATAACAAACATGTCTATACTTACCTGCTCTTCTGGGGTCCACCGGCGCTCCAGGCCCCTTCTCTTTGGAGGGAGCCACAACAGAAAGCTGCTTTCCATGGGGGCACCCGTGTGTGCTGTCTCCTGAGTCCCGCTGCTGCGTCCATTGACACAGACATCGGGACTGGGCCCCGGCCCCGCAAATGGCTCCCACTGCTATTAATCTGTCCAATGAGGAGTGAGGAAGCGGCAGAAGCTGTTGGTCGCTGCATCGAATCGGCCTCAGGTAAAAAAAAGGGGTGGGTCTGGGGGGGGAGGTGCAGCACAAAAGAATTTTCACCTTAATGCATATGCATTAAGTACCTTTCGGGGGGGAGCCTGTTTTTGAGAGATACCCGTCCCCACTTCTGGGAGACCCTGCCGCAGCAAGGTCCCCTGGAAGTTCGGCCCCCTTCTCTTTTCCCCGTCGCCAGGCCATTCACAAAGTGCAGCACATGTGCAGGGAACCGGCTGTGAGGCCGCAAGGCTTCACTGCCAGTTTCCCTTACAAGGAATGGCGGGGCAGCACCCGAGAGCTGATTGAAAAATCGTCTGGGGTGCCGACATCGCGGGATCCCTGGACAGGTAAGTGTCCTAATATTATAAGTCAGCAGCTACATTATTTGTAGCTTCTGACTTTACATTTTTGTGTGTGTGTGTGTGTGTGTGGGGGGGGGGGCTGGAGCTCCTTTTTAAGGCTTTAGAACCACTTTAAGCAGTGGGACACTAAGTGAACAGCACTGGGGGACCAACAGAAATGACCCAGGAAAGGCAAGCCTTGTATTTTCTGCAGCAATGGTGATAAAAGAAAACAGTCCCTAAAATTCTTCCCCCTTTGGGTCAGTACTCACAGTGTCCTTCCAACATAGAATGCAAATCTGATTCCAGCAGAAAGGCTCACCCTGTGTACTCCCAAGGCAGGTCTTCAGTGGGACCCCTCTCAAATCACTAATAAGGTTTGTGGCTAAGTAGGCTCTCTGAGGATGGCTGGGATTCTGAAGAGCAGGCTGGACCTTCAGCAGGACAGCCAGGAAGGCAGGCAGCCCTCCATGGCTGGGGACTTCTCCTTCAGGACAAGAACCCTGGCCTCTGGGCTCCACTCCCTAACCACCATCTGGACACACCTCTCCAAGGTGCTCTGATGGGGACTCTGGTGTAGGGTGGACTTTGATGTAAAGGTGGGGTTCTGATGGTGACCCAGATATTTATATATAATGGGGGACTTTAATGGGGACCCTGATGTAAGGAGAAACTCTGATGGGGTCCTTAATGTTAGGGGGGCTCTGATATGGACCCTGATGTAACGGGGAACTCTGATATGGACTCTAATATAATGGGGGACTCTGATGGGGACCCTGATATAGGGGGACTCTAATAGGTACCCAGGTGTAACTGATGAGGACTCTGATGTATGGGGGACTTTGATGGGCTCGAGTTTATTTGGAATTTCTTTGCTTTGTTTTACTGAAGTTGTTCTAAATCATATCATGCTGGTACAAAAAAAAACTCCAAGTAAAACGTATTTATTCATTTAAATTTGATTTGTTGATTTATAAAACAGATTCTTTTTTTTTGGTCTACGTAATATCCAATGTGACCCTCATAATGAAAAGTTTGCAGACCCCTGGCCTAGGGCCTACAGATATAGGAGCATTACCCTATCCACTTATAAGAAACACATGAAGGGAACCTTCTCTGATGTCTGCAGTCAGCTTAAACTGTATAAATTGCAAAAAAACAAAATGTTTTTATGAATTTTGGATAGAGTAGGAAGGTTAAATTCACTGTCAGGACTTTATTGCTGACTATGTACCATTCAGGAAACTTCACTTCCAGTCAAAAAGTCAAAAAAGGAAGCGAGAAGTAAATCTCTCCAAATTGATGAGAAATCCCCTTTTATCTCCAGAATAGGAATCTTAAATGGATGAATTTCCTTCACCTTCTGTACCACAGACAGCTGAAAAAGGTTGCATTTCCATTGACTTTTTATTGCCCGGTAAAAATGGTCCAGGTGAATCTCCCCCGCAGGGACACAAACAGCAAAAAACAGAGGTTATCGTTCCCTACTCTAATCAAAACTAAAAGCGAAAAGTTTTATCTGAATATACCCTTTAGAAGAGAAATGGGGATAGAGGAGATAAAGAGCACCGTGGCAAAGTAATGCAACTGCAATAATCAGACCATTGATGGGCTATTCACAGTGGCGGCCCATCCATAGGGGGTGCACGGGAGCTGCCACCCCACCCATTAGTCATGAAAAAAATAAAAAAATGTTCTTTAAGTGCACTGTGTTCGGGCGCCGGACATAGTGCACTATGGGAAGCGCCACATCAATGCAATCATGAGATTGCAGATGAGGCGCTTCCTTTGCAGGCTTTTAATCTGCTTTGCGGCGCAATCCAAAGTGCTCGTAGTATTACTACGGGCGGGAGCTTTGTTATTCAAGTTAAGAGGTTACTTCCGGTTTCCATGTTCCAGAGGGAAGCCGGAATTGACGTCGGCAGCTCCGTGGAACGCACAGCCCGAGCGGAGCTGCCTGTAAATGAAGTGAGGCTGCATATGATGGGACACAGTGGGGCTGCATATGATGGGGCACAGTGAGGCTGCATATGATGGGACACAGTAGCTGTATTTGATGGGGCACAGTGGCAGCATTTGATGGCACAGTGGGAGCATTTGATATGGCACAGTGGCTGCGTTTAATGGCACAGTGGCTGCGTTTGATGGGCACAGTGGCTGCATTTGATGGGCACAGTGCGTTTGATGGCACAGTGGCAGCAATTGATGGGCACAGTGGCTGCATTTGATGGTAGGGTGGCAGCAATTGATGGGCATAGTGGCTGCGTTTGATGGGCACAGTGGCTGCATTTGATGGCACAGTGGCGGAAATTGATGGGCACAGTGGCTGCATTTGATGGCACAGTGGATGCAATTGATGGTACAGTGGCTGTGATTGATGGTACAGTGGCTGCATTTGATGGCACAGTGGCTGCATTTGATGGCACAGTGGCGGAAATTGATGGGCACAGTGGCTGCATTTGATGGCACAGTGGATGCAATTGATGGTACAGTGGCTGTGATTGATGGTACAGTGGCTGCATTTGATGGCACAGTGGCGGACATTGATGGGCACAGTGGCTGCATTTGAAGGCACAGTGGATGCAATTGATGGCACAGTGGCTGCGACTGATGGCACAGTGGCTGCGATTGATGGTACAGTGGCTGCGATTGATGGTACAGTGAGGCTGCAATTGATGTTTTTTTTTTTCAAAATATTTTAGTTTGTTTGCACCACCCCCTAAAATTTTGAGCACCAGCCGCCACTGGCTATTGATGTATGACAAGCACTTCTAATAGTCTTGTCAACAAGTTGGAATAACTCTGTGTGCATGTAATAATACATTTTTGTTCATAGAAAATGATACATAATTACACCCTGCACATCCCTGAGGGTATTGTTGGATGAGTCAAGCACTTGGTTCATCAATTCGAATCCCAACCATGACACTACCTGCATGGAGTTAGCATGTACTTCCTGTGCCTGTGTGGTTTCCTCCGGGTACTCCTGTTTTCTCCCACACTCCAATGACATGACGCTGGTAGGTTATTTGGTTTCTGTCTAAATTGGCCCTAGTATGTGTATGTATGCATATGTGAGATGAGGGCCCCATGCTGACCCTTTTTTCATTTGAAGGCTCACAAAAAAATAGTTTGTTTGTTAGGAATTCCTTATTGCCATCATTGAGTCAACTCATTTCGTTTGAGAGCCCTTTAAATTTCCTCCAGATCAGCTATTTGAATGGAATCCCAGACTTATTAAACAGGTTTCGTTGAATGAAATCCACAATCACAGTTAGAAATTAGTTCCATCCTGCTCCTTCTAATTTTCTGGTCCCTCTGGTAGAAAACGAGTGTCAATTTGACCCCACTAACTATTAGAAAATCTATCCACAATTCAGAAAACCTCCTCAAGGGCATCGACTGATGTGATTGGACAGTATGTAAAGCGCAATATGTAAAGGGAGGTCATCACTATATACAGTAGATACCTTTAATGAATAAAAAAGGGAGGTTGAAAAGATGTAATATTTAGAAAGAGCATGGGCAGATCCGTTACCTTCAGATGTTCTTCATGACAGATCAGCTCATGTATGGACAGAGAGTTTGCGCTGCTGCGTCACGTGTCTTCTTTCTACACTTCTCCATGGTGTAAAGGCATCCTGTAATTCATGTGTGGAGAGAAGCAACATGAAAGTAAATGCAGGTTGTAGACCAGCCTTTCACCACCTTTTTAACATGGAGAAACCCTGAATGTGTATGTAAACCCAAGGGCAAAAATGTAATATACTGCAGCTGACCAGTTCTTAAATGTGGTGGCTGCATTCATTTTCTTTTTTTCCTTTTTTTTTTTACTATATTATCACCAGGTGATTCTGCCAGTAATACCTGTCTTAGAGTGGCTACATCACCCCTCCTCTGTATCTGTGGAGGGATCCATGGTTGTCATCCTAGGCTGCTCTCCTGATATGGACTAAAAACCAGTGGCGGCTGTTGGTATATTTCAGTGTAAAAACCAGTGGCGGAAAACAATGGACCCACAGCCACCCCTCTCCCTGGTTGGTCAGGTTACCCGCACCCCACCCCCATGAAGCAGGCGGGTGGTCGAGTCCGCACACAACCACCCACCCTGTGGGCCATTTGGGTCGGGTAACCAGCACCCCCCCAGCACCCCCCACCCCGGTCGGTCAATGAGCTTGGTACTTACCCACAGGCAGCGCTTCCCCCTGGGCGGTGGCTTCATGCCCTGCGCCTCCTCCGGCGGCCTCCACGTCTCATCCCTCGTCCTCTCTCCACAACGTGGTCCAATAGGATCGCTTGTCGTTTTGGCCAGTCAGGATCCGCTTCCTGATTGGTGGGGAGGAGATTCAATGTGATAATTTTCCATTGTCACACAACTGGGTGGGCCCAGAGCGCAGTGCTCTGCGCCCCGAGCCCACCCTTTTTTGAATCCTATTAGAGCCTCTAGCTCTAATCACGTGCAAGTATTCATACCTCACAACTTTTTGATATGGGAATGAGAGACACCAATCAGCAAAAGTATGCAGGCATAGGACACACCCTTTGTCACGCCCCCTTAAAGGAGAATTGTACAATAAAACAAGATTGGTTAAACCCACAAGTGCTTTTTTTTACCACTACTATTCCTTTATACTGGCTTTTGCAGCAATTTAGAAACTGGATGAAAGGTTTAGCACTGGGAAACACTTTTTGAAAGATAAAAGTGCATTTTATATACAACTCTATTGATCAGACCAAAATGAGGGACAATGAGGAGGAATAGTAGCCCATTATGCTTTACCTTTGCGGGGTTTACTTCCTCTTTAACAAACGTTGTTGCAGATTCCTACCTTTTGTTATTCTGAAGGAATCCATGTGTGTGTCTAATGGGAGTGGTTTCATAATTATCAATCAGTTGATGCACCTGCAGGGCTCCAACGAGGTAATCTGCTGGGCCTGCATCCCTTTAGATTTCCTATTGGAAGTATCTCACCAAAAATGACATTTTTGTTCCAGGGGATGCCTGAAATCTGACTTGTATCTTAGTGCAGACTTTTGGGAAAATCAGTGAGCCAATCACACAAGCAGGAAGTGATGTTTCTGGGGGGACGTTCTGTATACATTCTGTGTACAGAACACCTCCAGGTTTCCATATTGCATTTTCAGAAAATGACAGATCTGCAGATTGAAAAGGAAAGGTCATTTTTAATAACATTCAATTGTATATACGCTGTAATATTTTTTCTTTATTTGATATTTTTATTCCCCATGAAAGTTGAGTTAACCAGCTCTTTGACATGCAACAATTCACTAATAAAAGTAATATGTTTCCACAGGGTTTGTCAGTGCTAGTTGAATGCTACATTGTAATATAAAATCTAATGTTACAATGTAATAGGAATTTTACTTCAGGCACAGCCATAATTATCTGTAGAAACAAAGGCTTTAGCTACACTATATACCAGCCTTTCTCAACCTTTTCAACACAGAGGAACCCTTGAAATAGTTCTCCAGTCTCGGGGAACTCCTGCTATTAGAAATCTACAACTCATGGTACATTAGTGTGATGGTCAGTGGAAAGAATGGTCCTTACACTTGTGGTCATTGGGAAGAATGACCTCCTTACAGATAGCTAAAAAGATCAATGGTGTCGGTGGGAACTTATCCGAGAGGCAGAAATGGCCCAATGCTGAAGGAACCCCTAGCAACCTCTGGAGGAACCCCAGGTAGGGTTCTACAGAACCCTGGTTGAGAATCACTGCTATATACAATGGTTTGTCACTGGCAGTACTGAGCAATGGCAAAATGTACTGGTCCAGTCTGCTCTATTACTCCATATCTGGCTTGGATGCCACAGGTCACCCTTAGTCCTCTCAGGCCATAAAAAAAGAAAGATGTGCCAAGGAAGAATAAAGAACCAAGGTTGGGGCAGACAAAGATTCTTCATTTGTATAATGGGTATGATGGGCAGTGCAAGGGCAGAGTTCCGCCTATTGATATCAAGTCTATGTCAGCTCCTGGTGACCACATGGATAGCGTTTTTCTGAATTGATTAGTCTTCATTCTAATAACTAGTCCCTCTAGAGCAGTGGTTCCTAACCTTTTTTGATTCACGGATCTCTTTACCAATCTTATGAAAGCTATGGACCCTCACCATCATACGTAACACATGGTACATTTCAATAAGATGTTCTATACGTTAGAAACACATTAAAAAAAGAGTCCCCGACTTTTCATAAAATGTACCATACCGACCGGCATGGTGCTATGGCACCATGCAGTTTGACATGCACAAAATCGCACGCATTTGCAGATGCATGGGTGTGCCCTTAACAATTTAAAGGGCAGAAAATTTCCCTGTGTGTTGGGAAAATGCACGATTTTGCACATGTTGCCAACATGCCCAGGTGTGAGCCTAGTCTCAGCCTTGTTCCAAATACAATGATACTGGCAGTCAGGGGCAGCAGTGCTGTAGATCTCACGCTGCAGATATACAGTTATAATGTTATAGTCACCGGGGTACCTAGGCACTCACATACCAGGAATTATACTGCTAATTTTAGAAGGAATTCCAGACAAAAGGTAGATTTTTCAGGGTACTGGACAATTAACATTTCTAAATATTCACTATAACTTAGTAAATCTTGACATTTAGGCCCCTTTCACACTGGGTGGATCCGCTCAGGGTGGTCACTCAATTGATCCCTGCTAAAATGGTGGATGACAGGTTCTTCTCTGCTCACTGTGCAGGGACGGACCTGTCAGAGCCCCTCTGTCCTCTATGGGAAGATCGGATGAAAACAGACAACCTGTCCGTTTTCATCTGATCCCATCCAATCCGCTGGACGGATGGCGAATGTATCGTCCTCCATCTGTTTTCAGCAGATCTTGTTGGACCGATTGGCAGGTGGGTATCAGCGGACACCGGGTGACCGGATCCTCCTGAAAAAGGGACAGGCGGATCTTTGCGGGCCGATCGTGTGAAAGGGACCTTAGTGTTCAGGTCCACTTTAAATGTTTAAATGAGTGCTGGGAGAAATATTCAGGCCACCATTGCTGGCCTCTCTAAAAATGTTAGTGTCCAGGCTTTCATGTTGCTCAGATGGCAGTCAGAAGGCATATTTTTCATTGTATAGGTTAATAGCTCTCCTAAAACTAACATATACCAGGTCTTGTTTTACAATGGTGGCTGGGCCTCTCTAGGGTGATCTTTGCCCTGTAGGAACAAGTGTTTTCAGTTTAGATCATATCTATATTTGTCCCCTTCCTTTTAAGCACACATAGTTATTTATTTTTGGCATTTTCTGCTGATTTTTTTTTTTTGCAATGTGTTCTCAGGCCTGTACATACGGTAAGTATTCTACAAGTGTTAATACTGGCTGACCACTGCTCTTAGCTAACAATGCACTGACAAAGGAGATTGGGCAAAAATGGCCAACATGGCCAGTCTGGAATTAGCCTGATGCAGAGTATCCAATATTTATTGCAATGGTTCCTTCTATTGACCATGTGACCCCATTTGTATCAGAACCTGGTTTAAGTGAAGGCAATCCACAAAACTGACCAGCCTGTTCACACTTAACTGACACAATTTATTTGCTCTAAATTTTGAAGCAGCTTTTGCTTATTTAGTAATAATGCAGGGAGCAAGAAGCAACCAGTAAGAGTAAGTGGTACATCTGTAAAGTGGATTCTGATTGGTTACTATGGACTGTTGTGTGTTCCTCCTTGCACCATTTCATTTATATGGCTGTGCATTGTACACCAGTGTACCCCTAAAATCTGCACATTGTGCACAGCGTACCCCTGAACTCTGCACTCTGTAAATAGCGCACCCCTGAATGCTGCACTCTGTACACAGCACTCCTTGAACTCTGCACTCTGTACAGAGCACACTCCTAAACCCTGCACTCGGTATGTAGCGCACTCCTCAACACTGTACTCTGTATACAGCGCACCCCTGAACTCTGCACTCTGTATGTAGCGTATCACTGAACTCCACACATAAAGCACAGCTGGTATTTATTGCCCTTTTAAGGTCTTCCCACTGTTAGTTCAAATTGGCCGTACCCACCATTCAATGCAGTTTGGCAGGGGGGCATGGTTAACTTCCTGGACCTATTCTCTGAGAGAAAAAAGCCTTGCATAAATGTATATAGTTTTACAGATACAACTGGCCCTTGGAGGACAACCATAATGCTGATGTGGCCCGCAATGAAATTGAGTTTGAGACCCCTGCTCTAGGGGATAAGGAATCCTTACCACACTCTTTACTCCAACAGGCTACCTCCACCTATGTGACCGGTCCCCCAAAGCCTCTTCTATAAGGTGTTCCAGCTGGCAACCAGGTGATTATGTTATCAAGCACAGTGCAGGTCCAATAGTCCTTCATCGTACATGAGACAGCAAGGAACCAACCAGTGTGGGAGCGAGGAGTAAGGTATTACACCTTATTCCTCTACCACCTAGAGCAGGCTTTCCCAACCTTTTTACCCCAAAGGAGCCCCTGAAATAATTTTCAGGTCTCGGGAACCTCTAGTAAGATTAGTCCATAAAGGGTCATTCGGAAAATTGGTGGTGGTTACATTGAGGGTGGTAAGAATGCCCTCGTACAGGGATGTCCAGAGTGATACCCTTGCAGTCACACTGCTGGTTTTGCCAAGTGAAGTTGGACCTGGAACTATGCAGGGACTATCAGATGGGAGGTCAGTCAGCTACAGCTCCAGGGACCCCTAGCCATCCCTGAAGGAACCCTAGGATTCCACAGAATCCTGGTTGAGAATGGTTGACCTAGAGCTAGTAGCAAGCATTTAAAGCTGAAGTTTGGGAAAAACATTTTCAGAGCATATAAATAACCAATGGTCCTAAATTCCGATTGATCTAAGGTGGTACCACATCCCAATATTAGTGTAGAGTAAAAAAGGGGACAGAGAAAAGGGGAATTAGGGGACTGAACGGTACCAAGTTTAAACATGTTGAGGTCTCATCTGATGCATTTCAGAAATAGTGGGTGTTGTTCTACACTACAGATTACAGCATATAGAGATGTTTTTATGTAACCTTTTCAATATATTACTATTTTAATGGTTGATATTCAATAAAGCTTTGTCATTTTTTATAGATATATTTAGCTCTTGTATCACTTGGTACCATACAGTACCATACTAATCCCCTTTTTTTCTGTCTCCTTTTTACTCTTTATTAGAGCATTATCTGGGTACCAATAAGATACCTCTAATGAGGAGTGTCCCACTAGTGGATGATGCTTCTTTCCTAAAAAATGTACATTAAATCCGGGGATATGAATGTTTTAAAGTGGATCTAAACCCAAGAACTCCCAAGACCTTCTGCTCTCTAGCTCCCTTGTCACCTCCTCCCATTCTCGCCTCCAGGACTTTTCCCAAGCCTCTCCAATCCTATGGAACTCCCTATCCCAATCTGTCCGATTATCTCCTACTCTGTTTGCTTTTAGACGATCCCTGAAATCCCTCCTCTTCAGAGAAACCTATCCTGCCCCCACCTAACAAATGTACTTTTATTTTCTCCATCAGCTCATCCCCCACAGTTATTATTACCTTTTGTATCACTCGACTCTCCCTCTTAGATTGTAACCTCTAAGGAGCAGGACCCTCTGATTCCTCCTGTATTGTATCGTAAGTGTACTGTCTGCCCTCACGTTGTAAAACGCTGCGCCATCTGTTGGCGCTATATAAATCCTGTATAATAATAATAATAAAGAACAAAAATGTACAGGATTGCACTTTACTGGTCCTTTCATGTGGTGACTGTATGTTTTTCCTTTTTTTCCTATATTTTGAACTGGTGATCCTGCCATGAACACACTTTCTGTCCTAGGAGTGCCAACTGTACTGAGAAGTGTTGCTGCCCTAGGACAGGGAGTGTCAGGACTACATAACATTTCCCTCATGTCTACAAAACAGAGGGAGGTGTTCTGTAGTCCAGTAAGGTAGCAGGGATTACAATGCTGACTAACAACAGGCAGAGAGCACAGGAACGATGCGCTCAGGAGATTTTTTTATCTGGGTGAACCTTTGTTTGCAGAGATATGATAAAACAATTTCAATTGTATAGTTAAAGTGTTTGTTACCCCGACATCTCATATTCCTGGCTGCTGTACCATATACTTGTATGAGAATGTATCCTGTTCTCTTTGTAGTGCTTCCTTTATGTGAAATCCCTTGGTGTTCTTGTCAGTCCCTCTGCTTTTCTATTAAAAACTGACCACACTAAGCAGGAGAGCACACTATGGTCAGTTCTCTAGCTCTGCTGTGAACTCAGCTTGCTGTCCTCCAATGATCAGACTTGTCCCGACAAGCCCCCACTGCACAGCCATTCACTGGGAAGCTCAGTGTGCTGCTTCTCCTCCTCCCAGCTCTTATGCCACTGAGAACAGAGGGAATGTGATCACTTATAAAATAAAAGGGGAAAAGGGTATTTATAATGTTTTTATTTTTACATCTGTACACAAATGTTTTGCCTTTCATTTCTATTTTAAACTGAATGGGTTGTTTTACAGGGTGATCGTTTACAATCACTTTAATATAGAGTGAGGGAAAAAAGTATTTGACCCCCTGCTGATTTTGTAGGTTTGCCCACTGACAAAGAAATGATCAGTCTATAATTTTAATGGTAGATTTATTTTAACAGTGAGAGACAGGATAACAACAACAAAATCCAGAAAAATGCATTTCAAAAAAGTTTTATAAATTGATTTGCAATTTAGCTCTGCTGTGAACTCAGCCTGCTCTCCTCCAATGATCAGACTTGTCCTGACATGCCCATCACTGCACAGCAATTCAATGAGAAGCTCAGTGTGCTGTTGTTTTTCCTCCCCTAGCTCCTATGAAGCTCAGAACTGAGGGAATGAACTGAGGGAATGTGATCACTTATATAAAAAGGGAACAAAAATGTATTTCTAATGTTTTTTCTATACCTGTACACAAATGTTTTGCCTTTAATTTTAATTTTAAACTGAATGGGCTGTTTTACAAGACGATCGCTTAAAATCACTTTAATGGACCTAAAGGGGAGGAAATAAAGAACTTTATTGTTACATACAAATCATCAATGACAGAGCAGCTTGTCCTGAGCAATGGTGTAGAAGAAATCTTAGTGATGGGATGTGATTGATCAGACTTGTGTGGTGGTGGAAGGGTTAAGCGGTGCAGCCCCCCCCCCCCCTCCGGCAGCCCAGGGGTTAATGTTGGCCCCATTCCCTCAATTGTCCATTGAGCAGTTCTTTTTAAAGAAGTGTCAGTTTTCATGTGGAGACTCCGCCCCCCTGGATCCTGGCTGGGGACCGAGCTCCTCCAAGTCCACATTACACACAGAGCCCAGGGAAGGGAGACAAGGATCTTCAGTCCCGAGACACAGAGGAGGAGGAGGAGGAGGAGGAGGAGATCCAGGACGGAGGAGTCCCCCCCTGATCCCAGTCCCCCCCCCCACCATCCCCCTCCCTGGAAATCTCTGCCGAGTCTCCGGATCTCCCCGGGATCTGATCGCCGGGATCTGCAACTTTCAAGGAACTTCCCATCCCCCTCCATGGACCGGGAGTGAGGCGGAGTGCTGGTCCTGTATGGACCGGGACTGATCGGACATACAAAGGAGGAGGAGGGGGGATCATTCCTAAGGACTGTGCAGGAAGTTCTGTACGGGGAGGAGGAGGAGGAGGAGGACCGGGCTGTACATTGTAGTGGGGGGGGGATGGGGGCACAGGCCGTGCGGTGGGGGGGCTGATCGCAGCGGGGGGAACTTTTCTACAACTTGGCGGACTATGAGCCTGTCCTAGTACCGGGGGGATCGGCTGTACATCGGATCGTCTGTTGTGTTCCGGGCGGAGGGCTGTGATTGGTGGGGGGGTCACCATGCCT
Organism: Aquarana catesbeiana; assembly: GCF_042186555.1. Taxonomy (NCBI): domain Eukaryota; kingdom Metazoa; phylum Chordata; class Amphibia; order Anura; family Ranidae; genus Aquarana; species Aquarana catesbeiana. The sequence continues at coordinate 606,456,643 of NC_133326.1, read as the reverse complement.
CAGCTGAACAGCGGCGGGGGGGACGAGCTGGGGGCCAATGATGAGCTGATCCGATTCAAGGACGAGGGAGAGCAGGAGGACAAGAGCCCCGGGGAGGGATCGGCCGAGGGGGATCTGGCCGATGTCAAGTCATCGCTGGTCAATGAGACCGAGAACCACAGCAGTGACTCCGACTCCGAGGTGAGACCCCCCTACATTGTATGTGTGAGTTCTGTATAGGAGGGAGGATCTACAGCACCCCTCCATTATATGTACCCCTGTGTGATCTACACCCCCCCCCAATTGTATGTATGAGTTCTGTACAGGAAGGGGGATCTACAGCACCCCTCCATTATGTGTGATCTACAACACCCCCCAATTGTATGTGTGAGTTCTGTATATGAAGGGATCTACAGCACCCCTCCATTATGTGTACCCCTGTGTGATCTACAACACCCCCCCAATTGTATGTATGAGTTCTGTATATGAAGGGATCTACAGCACCCCTCCATTATGTGTACCCTTGTGTGATCTACACCCCCCCCCCAATTGTATGTATGAGTTCTGTACAGGAAGGGGGATCTACAGCACCCCTCCATTATATGTACCCCTGTGTGATCTACACCCCCCATTGTATGTATGAGTTCTGTACAGGAAGGGGGATCTACAGCACCCCTCCATTATGTGTGATCTACAACACCCCCCCAATTGTATGTGTGAGTTCTGTATAGGACGGAGGATCTACAGCACCCCTCCATTATATGTACCCCTGTGTGATCTACAACACCCCCCTAATATTGTACCCTCCTATATATTGTATGAGTTCTGTAAGTCCTATTATTAGTATAGTGATGGGGATCTATAGCACCCCTCCATTCTATGTATCCCTGTGTGATCTACAACACTCCTCTGGTATATATCCCTGTTATAGAATGTGTGATCTACAGCACCCAGACTGTGTGCACCCCTTGTATGATCTACAACTCGCCCATTCTATGTGATCTAGAGCACCCCCTGTACCTTGCACCGCCTGTGTGATCTAGAGTGCCCTCTGTGTGATCTACAACTCACCCAATCTATGTGATCTAGAGTGCCCCACCGTTCTGTGTGCCCCCCTCTGTAATCTACAGTACCCCCCCCTCCCATATATGTACCCCCTGTCATGTGCAGCAACCAGTTTTTGTGTACAGCTCCCTAATTCTGTGTATCCCAGTCTAATCTGCCGCTCACCTATTCTATGTACCCCAATGTGTCAAGTGCAGCTCTCCCATTCTATTGACCCCTGTGTGATCTACAACGCCTCCAATATATGTACCCCACTTTAATGTACAGCACACCTTTTATCTATATTCCCCAATGTGATCTGCAGCCCCCAAAATCTGTACACAGCGCTCCAGTTTGTAGCGCCCCGATTCTATGTCCCCCCCCCCCAGTGTACTGTGCGTCTTTCATGTACCCCAATGTGATGTGCAGAACCCCAATTCTGTGTACATGATTCTATGTACCTTTTTGTGATGTAAAACTCTTCTGATTCTATGTACCCCTGGCTCAGGGTGATAAGCAGGACAACCGAGTTCTGTGTACCTTGTACAAAGTGCTATTGATCTGTGTACCCCAATTTATTGGAGCCTGGTGTGGCCCCCTTATTCTATGTACCCCCAGGGTGATGTGTGGAATTTCCTGTAGCCCATTGGTATGTGTGGTACCCCGGTTTTCTATAGCCCTGTATATACTGTGTAGCTCCTCTTAATATATGGTCTATATCTTCTCCAGCTACTTCTATTCTGACTGCATACTTATGACCGCAGTGTAAGATCTGCAGTAGGTCCGGTATGTGACGTCTGTCAGTCCCCATTCCATCCACATAGATGTAAGGGTCCCCATTATATGAACCCCAGTATGTCAGAGCTCCGCACCATACAAATCTTCTACAGCTTGCACACTGATATGAAATCTCATATATGATCTGCAGAACCCCCAATATTGCCCCCCATGGACTTCTCTCATCCTTTTAATGACCTGACCATGTATTCCTGGATTGTACAGCACCCCCCCATGTGTTCCCAATCCTCCATACAAGGGGGCCCAGGGCATGGTACAGGCTCCTGTAGTGAGCTCTTCTGCCCAGTAAAAAGCCATACTAACCACTCTACAACCAAGTCTTCACCCGTGCACACAGCGTGGCCCCGACTCTTCACCCGTGCACACAGCGTGGCCCCGACTCTTCACCCGTGCACACAGCGTGGCCCCGACTCTTCACCCGTGCACACAGCGTGGCCCCGACTCTTCACCCGTGCACACAGCGTGGCCCCGACTCTTCACCCGTGCACACAGCGTGGCCCCGACTCTTCACCCGTGCACACAGCGTGGCCCCGACTCTTCACCCGTGCACACAGCGTGGCCCCGACTCTTCACCCGTGCACTCAGCGTGGCCCCGACTCTTCACCCGTGCACTCAGCGTGGCCCCGACTCTTCACCCGTGCACTCAGCGTGGCCCCGACTCTTCACCCGTGCACACAACTTGGCACCAAGTTTCCCTTCTCTGAATCCTAAAGCAGGACAATGATCGTTGTTGAGTGTCTGTTCTCACCAAACTTTGATTTTTCAGGTGGAGAGGCGCCCCCCTCCCAGAGAAAGCTTCGAGAAGCCCCGGGATTACCTGTCAGAAGGTAAGTCGCCCTACACCCACATCCTCATCCATTCAGATCTCTACCATAGAACAAGATGGAGGGGTTATGCAGTATAACAGAACTGCTACATTGTTGGGGTCACCCGAACAAAAATGGATTGCAAGCTCTTAAAGCTAGTCTCAGAAGTGTCTAGATTTAAGATTTTTATACAATTTACTTGGATTTCCTTCCCCTAATTCTAGAACTTTGTTGTATGTGAAGTGTACAATATAGTTCTAGACGCATCATTTATAATTATGCAATGGTAATAAGCCTCTGACTCACGCATTGGAATTCAGTAAATGTTTTCACACTGTAACTGTATAAAGGAATGGGCAATATGCCCGAACTGAAATCAACCAATCAGAACGTCTCTTGTACTGCTTGGGCTGCAGTAAATGGCTACAATGGGAATCTTGCTTTGGGCTCCTTTTTGTTGTACCCATCATAAACTTTTAAAGCTGTCAGTTAAACCTTCTCTGAATCAAAGAATGAAATTGAATGGATTGCAGCTTGCCTGTTCTCCGATGTGGTGGCTGAATTTTTTTTTTTTTTTTTTTTTTTTTTTTTTTCTGGGTGGTCCTGCAAGCAACACACTTCCTATGCTATGGTGACAACTGTACTGTATTTAGGAGGAGCCGTGTTGTCATCCTAGGATTAAGACTATAGAACACCTCCCCTTCTCATAACATTGGGGAAGTGTTTTGTAGTCAATGACAGCTGTGAACAATGCTAAATAACTGTCTGTAGAGAGAACAGGACGGTATCTGCTCACAAGATTGCTGGCTGAATGGCTTCATTTATTTTATTTATTTTTATTTTTTTATTTTTTTTTTTTGTCAAACAGATCTAACCAAATGCTTTCAGCTGTATATTTAACAGGCCAAAAGAGAGCAAATATGAGACCATTATTTTTTAGTTTGCATACACTTTAAGGGTTAACTAGGAATTGCGCTTATCTGTTTTTTTTTTTTTTTTTTTTTTTTTTTTTTTTTTTACTAGAGTTTGGAAATGCTGTTTGTCAGATTAGAGCATAATAATAAGATTTCAGAAGTTGCATTTTTGGAAATGTTTTAGCACATGCAGACATTTGTCTTTTTTTTAGTTCCTCTATCTCACGTTTTACAGTTGGGCTTTACATAAATGCATGTCATGTAATTCTATAAATGGCTTGTTTTTTCCCAAAAGTGGCAGATAACTTTCATATTCATAATAAAAATATTTAATTTTAGTGTGACTTTGTCAGATAATCTTGGGACCCATTCACACCATATGCGTTGGTCTGCGCTGGAAGCCCTCTCCAATGCAGTCTAATGCATTGACAAGGCGATCTGCCTCCAGATCTGTGTTCAGATCACACCACTGCGCTGCAGCAATGTGTGCCGAAAAGTAGGATTTGCTAACTTTTTTTTTTTTTTGTGCAACATGTTGTGATGTAATACGTTGCATCGCGACCCACTGTGATGACTATTAAAATGTCAAAGTGACATTTTATAAAGTTGCAAAAAAGAAAAATGAAAGTTAACGGTGCATTGCAGAACGCAGCCTCTGGTGTGAATGGCCCTTGATGTATGTTCCTGGATTCCCATGCTGCCTCTGGTTGGTTGTCAAAGCCTTGGTTTTGATCCAAGTTTTATTAGTTGTAGTTCTTTATTTACTGGATGAAATCCTAATGCTGGTCATACATTATAGAAATTTCTTCAGTTCCCTTTAGCTTTACCTTAATCTATGTAGTGCAAGGGCCCGCCTGATTGCATACAAATTGACAGTGTTTAGGTTTGACCTTCTATTATATGGCTTTGGAAAATCTAAAGAAAAATTTGTATAAGCTATGGCTAGCTGCGCGTGTGCGCGTGTGTGTGTGGGTGTGTGGGGTTTTTATTTTCCCCTCTGTTCTGTATTGTGTTATTTACTTTCTAGTGCAGCCAAACTGACCGTTTTCTAGAGGTCTGTAGGCTTTGCTCTTGTTGGAGCAGCCGTGTTGCCGGCACTTGCGCACAGTTTAGTGGATGAGCGTAGTGTGTGTGCTCAGTTTAGAAATGGCCAAGTCTTGCTTTCGCTGTTCAGCAAAACAATGTATAATTGTCAATGTAACTGTAATGCTACTTAATCTGTAAGTATATATGCAAGTCTTCCAGTTTCTCGTTCTATGGTAAGATTAATGTATCCATGTTTCACGAGGGTGTAACGCAGCGCTGGGTGAGTCAGTGCTTTGGCATGCGTCTCCTTCTAGTGGGGCCTTTTAAACCAGGAGCTGTGTGTGTTTTTTTTTTTTTTTTTTTTTCTTGTTGTTGGGGATGAGGCCATTCTGGAATGAATGACTTTGAGTTATCTTGGTGGGAAAAGATAATCAGCTGGACAGTTGTAGTAGGACTTGGGCACATGCAGGTTTGTAATTTATATATGTTGTGGAACTGACAGCTGTGGCCAGTCATTTCCTGGTCAACTGAGCACACGCTCAATTTTTTTTTCCCGGGAGATGAGAATGTTTTATGCACTGGTCCTTACCTTTAAATTATTTACCCAGTTCCTTGCAAACCACTGCATCGAAGTGCGCCTGTCCATTGGATCTGCTTTATTTTCTAATCATTGTAACCACTTCCACAACCTAATATACTGTATCTGAATTTCCTTCTCTGGAGCTTGTAGGTACAACACAGCCTTTGATGGCCCTCTGCTGGGGTCACCTCTTCTGTAAAGAACATGTTCTTGTACTGACCCTAATGCAGGGGTAAACAAATGATTATTGAATTTAGAAGCCAGTCTGTCCAATCCAGGAACGTGTGTCACATTTGGCACCTTCTGTAATTTTAAGGAGCATTGGCTACTTGGCTCCTGGGATTTATCCAGCCCTGCCATAGCAGGTCTAAAGTGGGGTACACACTATGTGAAAATCCGGAGGAAAAACCCATACGAGGAATGGTCTGTATGAATCGGATGTCAAAAGTTGTGTACGCTCTATGGAAATCTGACTTTCGAGAGGGTCAAACCCCAAAAAAAAAAAATTCTCATATGTAAACAGAATAAACTATTTTTTTTGTGTGGTGGTGTGTGTTTTGCAATATGAGGGCAGACAGAACAGTTACAATACAATTTAATACAGGAGGAATCGGAGGGCCCTGCTCGTTGGAGCTTACAATCTAAGAGGAAGGGTCAAATGATACAAAAGATGTCTAGATAGTCGGACGGAGTGAGGTAGGGAGTTCCATTAGATGGGAGAGGCTCGGGAAAAGTCCTGGAGGTGAGCTTGGGAGGAGATGACGCGGGAGCTAGAGAACAGGAGTTCTTGGGAGGAACGAAGAGAATGATTTGGTTGGTATTTCGAGACTAGGTTAGTAATGGAGCTGAGTCTGAGTTGCGGATGGATCCGAGTTGATGGCTTTGTAAGTTGTTAGTATTTTGAATTTGTTGGGTGAGGGGAAGCCAATGGTAAGGATGAGTCTGGCAGCAGCATTCGTGATGGACTGAAGGGGGTGGGGGGGATAGCCTATGTAGAGGTATGCCAATGAGGGAGTTGCAGTAGTTGAGGCAAGAGATGACCAGAGAGTGAAAGCCTAGTACACCCGATCAGAAAAATACTCATCTGAAATTATCCGAAGGGGACAAACACAAAGGTTTCTCGTACAATTTTCATTTAATCAGTACAGTTTCGTACAAAAATACAATACAAAGCAGTACATTACATGAATTTTTATTCTGGCATATGAGAATTTTCGTAACCTCTTAATTTTCGATATGGAGGCAAGCATGCAAAAAATGGATGATCATTCATCATAATCTCAGGCTTTAGAAGCTTAGTGGTGTCATAGGGTTAGGATGGGGGTATATTTTGGAGATGTTGAGGCAGCAAGCTTTGGACAGTGATCGTATGTGGGGCTGAAAGGATAGGTCACATTTGGTACCATGCTCTGCTTCAACCTGCTGTGAAATATCGAGGAAAAACGGACGATTGTTCATCTGATTTTCTTAGTGTAAACTGGGCTTTAGAATATTGTGACACATGTGGGATTGTGTTTTTGACAAAAAAAAATTGAAATGATCCTCTCAATAACCCTACAGAAAGCCTCCACATTGCTTCTGCCACCTACGGTGCTTAATGGTGAATCTAGTCCTGATTTGCACCTCCTTTTGTATATGACTTTTAATGTTTACTCTTTAAAGTGGAAGAAAAGGCTTATCAATCGACTTTAAAATATTGTCTCTCCCATTTGCTCTGCATACATTTTTAGCCTAAATCATTATATAAAAACCTCCACTGAATTACTTAGATCAGTGGCGTCACACAGACGTCCATAGCTCTAGGTGTTGGCAATTGAGAGCGTTCATGGCCACCAGCTGCACATTGACACCAAGGAGCTGGAGCCTTGTGGTCAAATGACTGCATACAATAAAGGTTGATTAAAGGGATTTCCATTGCTAAATTGTATGCAAGACAACATTTTTAAAGTTGGTTTATTGTGTAGCTGTTCCTTTTTTATTTTAAATCAGAGCTAAACTATCGCAAAAGAATTCTAGTTTTGTAGAGCACTATAAGGGAAGACAGGAATGCATTATATTTGTTATACAGTATTCCCTTTTTTATGCTGTATACTTTTTTTTTTTTTTTTTTTTTCTTCTCTCCTTGTGCCATTTCACATCTTGTAGGCTCTGTCTGTTCTTCTTCTTGTGGCCATGGGTGCAATCCATTATGGGGGTATGAATGGCCATTTACTTTGACTATGGCAGAATCTGTCAGCTCTCTATACTTTGCTGTTGTAATCCCAGCACAGGAGTGTGTAGTAAAGGGGTGACAACCCTGCAGCTCAACTGAATAAGCCTTGTCACTGTAGGAAAGGGAAAGCTTGTGGATAAACCTGGCTTGTATGGTTTAATTTAAAAACAAGGTTTCATTTTTTGACATTACAGAAACAATTGAAACATATTTGGTTTGTTTTTATTTCAGTCGGTAATGATTTTGATGTACAGAGCTGCATCTTGTATTGATGATTAGAACCGTGATATTGTCAGTTGAAGATACTTACTTGTGTTTTTTTTTTTTTTTTTTTTTTTTTTTTTTTAATTCCTAATGCAGCATTTAGGAGGCAGCCAGATGCATCTTTCTTCAAAAGTCCTCCTTATGCGGGCTACCCCTTCTTGATGATCCCTGACCTCGGAGGCCACTACTTGCCCAATGGTGCCCTCTCACCCAGTGCCCGCACGGTAAGAACTGTCTGAGTCTTGTGACATTTGGAGTCTTTGTATGCATCTGTATAGATAAATGTATAACTATTCCCTTAATACATTTGGATCTGAATCATAACAGCTGGAGGAAAACAGTCTGGCATGGGTATATTCGCAATTTACTCTTCAGCTGTCAGTTCTCTAGTGTAGGTTAGGAAATAAAACACCTTATGGCAAAAGTTCTGTTTTCTTTGGCTGAGTCTTAATGTAATTTTTACATCACTTGTGTTATTATGCACCTTGGATCATCGTATATATTCAACTGGGCTTGTATAGGAGTCGCACATCATTATTAAGGCACAAATGCTTTGTTTGAGACACTGCCTTAAAGGTCAGACACTCCCCACTTGGTATTGTTTTAGGAATTCTGGGAACAAATTTTTCCACCAAACTCTTTAGCATAAATGTCATATCTAGCCCATAGGTTGGTTACCCCATTCAAAGAACCTGGTCATAAAAAAACGTCCTCTGGGGTCAATCCTGACACCCAAAGCTTCAAGCTGGTCATACATGGCTCAAAATGCAGCCGGTTCAGCAGGCCCACCAACCGAATATTGTTCCATGTATGGGCAGGAAGGTTCTACAGAAGTTGACCTACCGATCGGGTTCTGTGAAACCGGTGTACCGGATTTTCCTCGCTCAATCCGTGCTATAGGCAGCATTGTTTTCTAGCAGCAGGAAAGACTTTCAGCTGTCAGAATACAATAGCTCAGTGAGGACAATTCTCCCATCCACCTCGAATGTGTGGATTAGGAAATGGGGGAGACCTACCTGAATGGACATAGACTTGTCTATGGGCTGCTTTAGTTTTCCCCTAAGATGAATTCAGATTGCAGCTTCCGGCTATATTTGATCCTCACATCTTTCATTTGGTCACTATGGACAACGCTATCTCTTGTGTGTGCATCAGCCTAAAACTGGACCAGATATGGTGGATGTTGCCCTTTAACCGAGGCTCCCATGCAGTGCTGGAGGCCAGAATCTTGGAAGCGTAGCCACTGAACATTATGATGCAGAGGGGTGCCCTTCTGCATTTTTATCCCTGCTTTCAAAAGCTGGGCAAGGCCATCCTCCCAGTGCTAGATGGGAGCATTCCCTTGGTTTAGAAAACTTGACAGGTTAGTTTTTTCACCCAATGCTCTCATTGTGTGTGTCTCGTCCAACAAGGTGGGTTTTTTGTCTATAGTGGTCACTTTTAACCATTGCTGGTCACCAAATAAAAGGTGAGGTCTGATTGGTTAGTGTCTTTTATTGACCTGTATTGTTGCAGGTATACATTCACTTATTTATATCTGCAAAAGAACCCTGTACGAGAAGATGTTGAATACTTAACTTTCTAACATGCTATCAAGTCTTTGCTCTCTTGAAGAGCTATGAGCACCACAGCTATTCAGTACTTTGTTGTGTTGGTTAGTAAGTCACCTGCTGGGCGCTACTTTTGCTACAGGATACAGCAGTGATTTGGCAGCCGGTGAGTGAAAATAATGTACCCACCGGGGGAAATTCTAACCTACATCCCGGGAAGGGTCTGATAGTGGTGGTGCCCCTAGCTCTGCAAGGGACTAAAGGGTTGTCTCGCTTGTCACTGAGGTAAGTATTTAGCATCTTCTCTTACTGGGTTCTTCTGCCTGAAATTTTTCATTCTATCTAGAACACCAAAGCATTTTTTGCCGGGCAGCATACAATTATTCTTGTGTATGTCCTGTATGTCTTTCATTGTGACTGTGAAAGTGTGATTTATATTTTTTTTTTTTTTTTTTTTGTAGCACTGGAATCCAGTGCTTTTCCTGTTTGTATCTGGCACTTGTATTTTCTACTTTATACACTGCAGTACATTACTATAATTTTATGTATCCATTTAATTGCTTTGTTTGCTGAATGTTGGTTTGAAATCCTGTGATGCAATTTTACTACTCAAGTGTGTCAAATGTGTTCATATTTGTTCTGTCAAACCTTTTGTGTGCCTTGTTTGCAGACAAGGTGCAGAATGTGGTCCCTTTCTATAGAGTTATAATGGCACTTTCACATTTACTAATCTGGTGGCGGAAAACCAAATTGGTAAATCGTGTGTGTGTGTGTGTGTGTGATTGTTTCCAGATTGCAATGTATTGCTCTATTTCCACCTACAGGATGGCTACAATTCCAGGCAGGGTCTCCCTGGAGCCACCCTGATGTGCGTGATTTCAGCCAGGGCTACGAATGTTTGGGAGGAGTGACCAGCTGTAACTTTTACACAAGGCAGACCTGCGTATTATGTGCTGTATCAGGTGACACAGGAGGTCATTTGATATGTAATGGGCACACATGCGCGTTCTAGCCCGGGGACGAGAAATCGCGGGACATGTAAATTAGGAAGCAGAAGGTCATGTGACGTAAACGTGGATGCTCCCTGATCCAAATGTTTAGGGAAGTGCTGCAAAAATTGAGTGCGCAGTTGTATCTCTCTGGGCCAAATTACTTATAAATAGCCTGCAATCAGTAGTAGTAACATAAAGGGGGGGAAATGCACAGTGAGTGTACTGTATAATATTGACTTTTAATCTATTTTTACGTGGGCACTGCAGAGCTAATGAACGACTAAAAGTAAACAGATTGCTCTGTGTGTTTGTGGTGGTTATGAAAAAAAAAAAAAGCCTCAACTCTCAAAATGGCAGCCTCCATCCAGTGTGTATGGTACACATTGTGCATCACATTCTAGCATGAAAATATCACTTTAAATTCATGAAGCTTGTTTCATCCTGCATAAGTGTGCTTTGACTGAGATACATTGATTGGAGGCTGTGTGCCCACTTTAAGGCCAGCAGCACGAACGAGCTGTTCCTCTCCCCAAACAGACATGGCTTTGTTACTTTTTTTTTTTTTTTTTTCTCTTGGATTTGTGTGCTCTTGTCTTAATCGAGAGTTGGAGAGTTATGGGAGTAGAGCAAATATGAAGGCGAGATCACTGTATATTTAAAAATATATATGAAAAATGTATATGTAGGCATTCTCACAAGTGACTACACCCTCACTTTTTAAAAAAAAAATATTTTATTCTTTTCATGTGACAACACTGAAGAAATGACACTTTGCTACAATGTAAAGTAGTGAGTGTACGGCTTGTATAACAGTGTAAATTTGCTGTCCCTTCAAAATTAACTCAACACGCAGCCATTAATGTCTAAACTGCTGGCAACAAAAGTGAGTACACCCCTAAGTGAAGATGTCCAAATTGGGTCAATTTTTTGTGTGGCCACCATTATTTTCCAGCACTGCCTTAACCCTCTTGGGTATGGAGTTCACCAGAGCTTAACAGGTTGCCACTGGAGTCCTCTACGACTCTTCCATGACGACACAACGGAGCTTGTGGATGTTAGACACTTTGTGCTCCTCCACCTTCCATTTTGAGAATGCCCCACAGATGCTCAATAGGGTTTAGTTCTGGGACATGCTTGGCCAGTCCATCACCTTTACCTTCAGCTTCTTTATCAAGGCAGTGGTCATCTTGGAGGTGTGTTTGGGGTCGTTATGTTGGAATACTGCCCAGCGGCCCAGTCTCCGAAGGAAGGGGATGGTGCTCTGCTTCACTGTCACAGAACATGTTGGCATTTATGGTTCCCTCAATGAACTGTAGCTCCCCAGTGCTGGTGTCCTATCGAATAGTGCCCGCGCATGCACAATACGGAAGGGCACTCCAGCTGATTTCCCAATCCGGTGGCGTGATGTCACCAATGGCGCATGCGCACATCATAGGAGGTATCTTTCGATGGGAGATACTATTATGCCTTACTGTTGCAGGGCAGGTTTTATCTGTTGCAACCCGCCCTTACACACAGGCAAAACTCGCCATGCAACACAGCCACAACCGGACCTTCAGCACACACTAAACCCGCCCCACAACAGCGACGCACAATCTGACAACTACGATCTTCCTCTGCTGTTTACATAGCTTTCAATTGTGCCCGTGAAATGGTATCTCTCGTCGAAAGAAGATACCCCCTACGAGGTGCGCATGCACCATGGTGACGTCATGCCAGCTGATAGGTAAATCAGCTGGAGTGCCCTTCCATACTGCGCGGGCACTTTTCGACGGTCAGGCACTATTCAATAGAACTCCGGCAGCACTCGTGCAGCCCCAGACCATGATACTTCCACCACCATGCTTGACTGTAGGCAAGACACACTTGTCTTTGTACTCCTCACCTGGTTGTTGCCACACACACTTGACACCATCTGAACCAAATAAGTGCATCTTGGTCTCATCAGACCACAGGACATGGTTCCAGTAATCTATGTCCTTAGTAAGCTTATCTACAGTAAACTGTTTGCAGGCTTTCTTGTGCATCATCTTTTAGAAGAGGCTTCCTTCTGAGACAATAGCCATGCAGACCAATTTGATGCAGTGTGTGGAGTATGGGCTGAGCACTGACAGGCTGACACCCCCCCCCCACCCCTTCAAACTCTGCAGCAATGCTGGCAGCACTCATACATCTATTTCCCAAAGACAACCTCTGGATATGACGCTGAGCACGTGCACTCAACTTCTTTGGTTGATCATGGTGAGGCCTGTTCTGGGTGCATCCTGTCCTGTTAAACCGCTGTATGGTCTTGGCTACTGTGCTGCAGCTCATTTTCAGGGTCTTTGCAGTCTTATTATAGCCTAGGCCATCTTTATGTAGAGCAACAATTATTTTTTTTTTTTCATAGTTCTTGTGCCATGCTGAACTTCCAGTGAGCTGTATAAGAGCGAGCGATAACCCCAAATGTAACGCACCTGAGACCTTGTAACACTAAGGAGTCACATGACATTGGGGATGGAAAATGGCTAATTGTGCCCAATTTGTACTTAGGGGTGTACTCACTTTTTTTTGCCAGCCATTTAGACATGAATGGCTGTGTTTTAGTTATGGGGGAAAAGCAAATTTAAACTGTTATAAAAGCTGTACACTCACTACTTTACATTGTCGCAAAGTGTCATTTCTTCAGTGTTGTCACATGAAAAGATATAATAAATTTACAAAAGTGTGTGTGTGTGTGTAAATTAAAGGTCCCCCCCCCGCCCCTTCTATTGTCTTCTATATTGACATAGTGATTAACTGTAAATGCTTATTTATGACCTCTACTGATTAGAATTGTATTTGCAGTCTTCTGTATATATGTGTGTGATATTGAGATTTAAGCTTGCCCGTTTGTCATATTTTCAGCTCTTTCCTCAATACAAGATTTGAGTGATTTACAGGGGTTAGGGGACAATGGAGCTGTTGGTAGGATTATGGGTCCTCACTGCTTTTGTCTGACTCTCTCTCTCTCTTTATTATTTAAAATGCCCCCTCAGCTACCCTTGAGTGCTGTTAATGAGCCAGCATTGTGTACTGTGTTTTGGGAGGTGATCAGGGTGAATTGTCTAGTTGCAAATTAAATTCCTCTACAGATTGGAATGATGCATTCCCCTCCCCGTGTGCATTGCAAATTGCCTTGCCCCGAGGGGCAGGAGGAGGGCTCATAAGCCTTCCAACCCTACCCCAAACAAGACTCCATCAACGCATATGGCTGGCAGCTAATTAAACTCCCGTACCTGTCTCAATTAACTGAAATGTGTCTTCTTCCTACATATGGGGGGGGGGACTGTACTGGAAAATTGTTCAACTTTTTATCAATATCAGTAAAACCTTGTCTGTGGCAGCAGCTTAAAGGCCATGTCAGATGATGCCAGTGTTTTCTGGTTACAAAATAATAATTTCCATAAGGCAATATATAAAATGTGTGTATGTATGTCAAAAATTTATATATATATATATATATATATATATATATATATATATATATATATATATTTTTGATATCTGACCCAGCCAGAATATAAAAAAAAATTTGAGGCCAGTTTTAGACAAATTGATTGCAAAGTATGTTCAGCACACAAATTCTGTTTTTGTTTGCAAAAACGAAAGCGTGTTTGTGCTTGTGCACAGTTCAACATAGTTTTAAAACTTCTTGTTAAATTCTAATACTGTGAAATGTTATATCTCCATTTTATTTTTTTCCAGTTATTGCATGTGTCCAAAATGAGGAAATCCCCAAATACTTGTGTAGTTCAGGCTGCTCCTTACAGCTGCAGTGCAGACCATGGATTCTGGGTATTGCAGTGAATTGGTGACTGGTGATGGCAGATTCTGTCCATATACAGAGATATCACTGGCACACAATCGCCAAGAGTTATGAGAACCATTCATTCACTGCCGTAGTGTGATGTTTCGCTGCTGCTGTAGTGACTACATAACTAGCAGCCGAAAAGCAGTTTTAGGCCTCATGCACACTGAACGTTTTTACAGCAGCTGTTTTTGGCTTCGGATGGTGTGTTGTGGTGGGTTTTTTTTATTTTTTTTTTTTTTTCTACAGTCAAACTCCCCATCATGTTATCCTATGTCCGTGCACACATAGGCTGTTATCAGCAGTTTTTGGCTTTAAAAAAACAAAACTAGTGGGTTCTGATGAGTTTTTCAGCTATAAAAACGCTCTAAGGTCAAATGCTGATAAACGCTCAAATGACTCGCCAGCGTTTTGCTGTTTTTGATCCATTGAAAAGAAAAGAAAACGCTATTGCAAAAACTTTGAAAAACTCACTGCAAAGCTACTGGTGTTTTTATAACATTATTTTAACGTCCAGTGTGCATGAGGCCTTATTGTGGTGAGCAAATAGTTTGCTCATAACACTTGTTGATGGTGTGCCAGTGGAATCTGTGTATGCCCATTGAGGAAATGTCCCCACACTTGGCTGGCCACTGGGTTAAGAACTGTGAAGATTGTTCGTACTGTGTACACAGGCTACAATTACACAAAAAACAAACTGACGAGATCCTAAATAAAAATTCCAGCTGCTGGCTGCATCCCTATTGGAATGATTTTTGTTTGCCTCCCGTGACCACCATCACAAAAAGTAAGGGATGTTCACAACCGTTAAAAAGATTCTAACCCTTCAACCCAAAGTTTTGGATAGATTAAATCCTAGTACACCACGTGTGTGTAATATAAATAAATTAAAAAAAATATATATTTTTCCACTGTACTAAAGATCCAACATTAGTACAGTGATCTCCCTTGCTGTTCTTTTGTGTTCTGATAGGACAGCCCTCCCACCAGAGCACTTCAGTCAGGTCATTGGCTTAAAAAGCTGGTCAGCTGCTGGTTTTCCGGCATGCTCCTCCGACAGAGGCTGGCCAAACGGCCGGCTGCCTTACACGCGGGCTGAATGTCAGCCGGTTTTTATTGAATCGGCTCATGTACTCTAACATTGTGCAAAAAGCATTGTAATAGTAGTAACTGTTTTAGAAATATTCACATTTGCGGGAAGAGGGGAATAAGTAAATGGACCCCATAGTGAAAGTAAAGCTGGGTGACATCAGCCGGTTCACTAAAATTTGCTTGGCTGGCTTCTGTCGGATGAGAATGCTGAAAAACCAGCAGCCGACTGACTCCCAATCAGTGCTCTCAGCCAATGGCTGAGAACGCTGAATGGAGTTTTCTGGCACAGGTGAGATCGCTGTACTGATGTTGGATCGTTAGTACAGCGACTCCAGCCAGAGCGGTCAGTTTTCTTTTTGGTTCAATGCGCTGAGTTAAACTAAATAAAAAAAAAAAAATTGTGGTATTTACCAGGTTTAAGTCACAACTCTTGAACTTCATGGTGCATTGCCCAACGTTCTCTATCTCATACTATTTGGTAATTCTGCTACAGTTGGGAGAGTGGCAGGTTGCCTACCTCTGCCTATAAAAATTGAACTAGTAAAGATGGTGGGAACTATGAATTGTGTGTGTACATACATATGCTTACTGCTGTCTGATTCAACCCATTCGTTGCTCCGTTTGGCTGCTGGGATTTGTGGCTTGACCCTCCCCATGGCTGAATGCTCTGTCCCTGTTCCAATGTGATGGCGCTTGGTACCTGAGCAGCCAGTAGTCATGCAGCAGCAGTACTGTCAAATGGGAAGAATGTTGGTCATGTGCTCCCTGCCTCCCAATCCCTGCAAAACTGTCGCTTCACTCCCTGCAGTTGAACAGAGCAGGAGGATGGTAAGGGAAGGGTAATTATATGATGCTTGGGCCATCAAAGAGAGCCCATTGCTTTATCCTACATGGGCAAAGTTTCACTTTTAAACTGTAAAGGAGCTTTCAAGAAACATTTTGGAAGTTTTCAGAGCGTAACGATGTGATGGTTTGATTCTCTGTTGATGTAAACTGTGCAGAGATGGACTTCACCACAGAGTTTAAAACTGGAAGACCAGTAGCCTTAATTTAAACTTGAAGGTAGGTAAATTTGGTGTCGGGTGAAGGAGGTAGATCTCAGTATATCTGTGGAATGCAAAACCTCGAATACACCCCATGTAACTGGAAGCCCAGATGATGCACAGATAATATGTTCTAACACCTCAACATTTGGGAACAATGCCCTGTTTTCTCAGCAGACTGGAGTTCTTCCTAAACATTGCTGTGAAAGTCTCGCTCGTTTTGGTGCCAAGCAGAGATTACTATTCCTGCATACATGTAAGCATGCGCGAGCCATTCCAACGTGGTCATCTGCCAAGGCTTTACCTCAGTCTGTTTTCATGCTGTCCCGTTTCTCACTCCCTCAATTGTATGAGATCTGCTATTTTCCACACCTCCTGCTCTGCTGGTACCAGCTGTGCCCTTCCCTCGCCATGTGTTTCCTTTTTGCCTCCCAGAAATGATGACTTCTCACAAACATGGCTCAGCACTGTGCACACTATCTGTGCTTGAGAATCCAGTATTTGGCTTTGGTTTAAGTCGGCATTAATTTGTTGGAACATGAAGATTTCTGACTGGCTTCTGTGGGCTCCTAAACAGCTGGTCTTTCAGAAAACAATCTATATCCTATAGCTGGTCTATATCCTCAAGACCTTTTGTAATGCATTTTAAAGGGGATGTCTTTCAGAAGATGCTAGTTACCTGGTTGAGTTGTCCCAAATACTTAGCCATTGTCCTGGAATTACTACGCGAGCCAACAGTTCTGCCTTCAGCTAGCTGTGTTATGAGTCCGATATATAGCATTAAGGCCAGGCAGCTAGCGCTTGCATCGGTCATTTCAGTAATTCTCTAAAGCTGGCTATACATGGTTTAGATTATGGCCCGTTTTTTCCTGAAACGGCTGGAATGCGAACTGTAGGTGGCCTTGTCAGCACCAACTGGCTTGACAAATGTTAGGCTAAAAAAAAATAGGACCTAGGTGGAAAATTGTCATTCAAACAGTGACTGCATCCATTTGGAGGCAACCACTGTTCAGGGATTCATCAGCTGTAAGCCCAGCTAACTGCTGAATACAATGTCCAACAGGGATTCCTCCATCCCTGCTATTTAGAATTTACCTGTCGATATTCGGCATAATGGATAAATGTTGTTGTGGGCAGTTATAACTTGGAATTGGCTAATTTACCAGATTTGAGAATTGATATCCCTATTTGTGAGTTTTTTTTTTTGGCCTGTCTCAACCTTTAGGCAAGTGGCCTGTGGAGAACCCCATGTTGCTTTGACTGCCGTTAATAATAAAATGCAGGATGTCCCAAAGGCCTGGATCATAGGCATCAAATTATTAGAAATGATTAATTCCAGCCTCGTGTAGCTTGTCCAGAAATTGCATGGTTATGATGACACAGCCCAAAAGGCGTATGGAATGTTGTGGTTCTTAAAACAAAAGGAATTAATTTTTACAGTAAGGAAACCTCATTTCAGCTCAGTGGTGGGGTTCAACGGCACAATGTACTTTCCTGGTGTGAAATAGACCCCCAACTGGATTGCTGAAGGCCATTCTCAAACTGATCTGTGAATTATGGTGTGGGCAGCGATATTTGCTGATAAATTAATTGGGTCTTATGTTTTTGATAGAAATGTAACTTGGGAAACAGGCTGGATGTAAACGGCTCAAGTTTTGGCCAATTCCTGTTCAATCGGTCAAATTTCAAGCCATGGGTGGCCCTGCCACTACCACACAGATTGACCAGCTTCAATTGAGAAATAGAATGAAGAAATGATTAGCTGCAGTCACTGTTCAGCTGAACAAACGGAAGTCGCTGTTTAGGTATTGTGGGTGCCAGCTATTATAATACAGTAGCAAGCATTGGAAGATTTGTTGTGGTTAGTGTGTATGGGGGAAACCCATAGGTTTTACTCATTCAGTCATATGGTCTGAATGAGAGGAACCTCTATATGGATGTCCACTTCTGATGGCATGTGGTTTCAGCAAGACCATGCTGCATCACACTTTTTTGCGGTGAGAAGTGTTTGGGGTGTTTTTTTTTTTTTTTTTTTTCCAGGCAGTTGGATCGGAAGGCGAGGCCCAGTCAAATGGCCTCCTAGGCCTCCAGACTTGACCCCAAAGAAAAAGTGTTATGAAGTCAGTCTATAGTAATTGTCCCAGCACAATTGTTGCGCTGAAAGAGAAAATCATCTGCATGTAACAACATCAGTCCTGCTACATTAAAAAATGTTCAAAGTTCTGCTATTCAGCATATACACAAGGGTTGCGAATGCCAGGCCTGACGATTTTGAGCATTTACTACAATTAAACTTTGATCACACCTTTTTTTTTTTTTTTTTATTTGCGTATAGATCCTAACTTTTGGGACGCCTTGAATATTGATCCTCAATAAGTGAGGCATCTGTAACGTCCGTGATCCTAACCAGTTCCTCTTCTGTTGTGCTTTATCCATAGTTGAATGTTCTGGGTCATGCTGCTCGTTTATCAGGCTCTTCCTTCCTAGGTACAATTTCCTTCCCTCTTTCCTTCCTAGCGGTCATTTTTCTTTCTTCGTTGGTCTGTGTGACATTCAGTGTATAAACAGCAATGCAGACTTTTCTGTGGCACAATGCTTATGTCTGGGATATGTGCCCTCTCAAGTCACCGGAGCAGAAGTCTATAGAAATATATGTAGCATTACCAAGCATGGTGTTGAACGGTCAGCTCTTGGGCCCACCCCTTCCATAATGTGCCTTCTCTTATCAGTGTTCCTTTCCTGTGTGCGTATCCTGGGCACAGGTCTCCTGTTGCTGTTGGTTCTGTGTTACAGAAATAACATTGCTGCTAATTGGGGGATGGGGGGCGGGGTGGACACAGACCTCCTGTTTGCAGGGAACAATAGGTGTTAAGTGAATAAGTGCAGGGGGTGGCAGCGTATACAGGGTCCACGTTTATACAAACAGGACCCTATTGTTACTTCAAGCTCAGCAATCTGAGTTGAGATTGAGACAAGTTGCACCTGTTTCTAGCCGAAGTGACAACCATGATTATGCCTAATATTTACTTTTTATATTTATGTACCTCCCTATTGGTGTAGGGGTTTTTGTCTCGGGCCATTATCTGTTATCCAGCCAGTCAACAGTATTGTGGAATTTCAAACCGTACATAATCTGTGAGGTTTATGTATACTTCTCTTATGCGTAGGTGGAATTGAATATGGGAATTGTGAGTGTATCGCACTGTATAAACATAGCCCTGAGCTATAACTAATCTGTGGATAGAAGAATATTGAGACTGATATTGGCGTGTTTGAATCACTTTTTGTGATTTGTGACTTCTCTTGGAATGTAGCATGGTGATGGCTTTCTCTGTTCTTTCAAAAAAGTGGAAAAACTGGGTGTGGTGTGTGGGGTCCCCCCCCCCCCCCCCCCACTGGAATAAACGTACTCTAGAACTATCTTTGGTGTCCTCACCATATCATACCAGTCTGGTGACTAAGTATTGACGTCTTTCCACCAGAACGAGTTCAGCAGTGGTGGCCTGCAGAGTTTCTCAGTATACGTTTCTTCAAAGGTGAATATAGTGTATAGGATCTGGGAGAAAGCTGCCTTTGGCCATGGTAGCACTAACCATGACTGGTATATTTGTTCAAAGTTCTGGAATATGGTTCATGGGCTGTCTAAATAGCAGTAAATATAAACCAGGACCAGATATTCTATGTATGGGGCTCATCACGCAGGTTTTTCAGTAGTGTCTCAAGCCAGATTATAGATTTTGGTGCAAAAAGTGCCCGAATCTTGCAATTCTGGCCAGATGTGTACATGCCCAAACTTGCTAAATGAATTGTTTGCACAGATCTGCTTGCTTATGGTCAAACCTTAATGCAAAGCATTCTCTGATTGGATGATATGGTGTGATGTCACTGCCCCTCTCCACCTCTTCAATCATCAGGGAACACTTTGCATTCATTTAGAAAATACAAAGCTTTCTCTGGCACCCATGGTGAGCTGCTGACCACCTGTATTCAGTGCATCAGGCTGGCCACTCAGCATGGGCTTCTGAACAATTGGAGATCACTGGAGTAGCGGGGTCTACCTTGGATTTCCAGCTTCCAGGATTCATCAGCCAGGTATAGTTATATACATACTTGCATTGGTCCAAGTTGAGTCAATGCATTTATGTAAAAATATCCATGCCTGGAGTTCTGTAAGTAGGTCTTCATTAATCTAAGGATCTGCTGCTCCATAGAGGGCAATTCATTGGTCTGATTGTGTCTGCCTGAAACTGGCAGATGGACCTGATCAGTCCCTCCGTGTGGAAGGGGCCTAAGTCTAGGTTCACGTTGATGAGATTTGACATGTTTCTGTACTACTTTTGGCGACTTGGGGGTGCAATTTCTTTTCTTAGACATCTGTGCAGGAACCCGCACAGATGTCTCTGAAATCACCCCCAAAGTCGAACTGACATGTGGGAATGAAATTGTGCGCGTTCGGCTGACCAGTGTGAACCAAGGGGGGATTTTTTTTTTTTTTTTTTTTTTTTTTTATATCACGGCTGGTTGTTAGGTTTACATACTGTAATTGGAAATACAACTGGAAGATAGTGTGTGTGATAAGTCATTTTCCCCTAGTTTCACGCTGTTGCATCTCAGTGCTGCTGATATATGTGATGCATCAGAACACAATAGTCTAAGTTGGTGAAGTAAAATTTATATATGAATAAAACTATTTTTCAGAAATAAAAAAACTGATAATTGGCATGTGCGTATGTATTTCACCCCCTTTGTTATGAAGCCCATAAAAAGCTCTGGTGCAACCAATTACCTTCAGAAGTCACACAATTCGTGAATCGATGTCCACCTGTGTGCAATCTAAGTGTCACATGATCTGTTATTACATATACACATATTTTTGAAAGGCCCCGGAGGCTGCAACACCTAAGCAAGAGGCACCACTAACACTGCCATGAAGACCAAGGAACTCTCCAAACAAGTAAGGGACAATGTTGTTGAGGTAAAAGGTTCTATATTTAAAAAAAAAAAAAAAAAAAAAAAAAAAAATCCAAATCTTTGATCCGTAGGAGCACCATCAAATGTATCATAACTAACAGCAAACCTGCCAAGAGACGGCCGCGCACCAAAACTCACGGACCGGGCAAGGAGGACTTTAATCAGAGAGGAAGTACAGAGACATAAGGTAACCCTGGAGGAGCTGCAGAGTTCCACAGCAGAGACTGGAGTATCTGTACATAGGACGACCAAAAGCGTTACGCTCCATAGAGTTGGGCTTTATGGCAGAGTTCCCAGAAGAAAGACATTACTTTCAGCAAAAAACAAAATGGCACATTTTTGAGTTTGCGAAAAGGCATGTGGGAGACTCCCAAAATGTATGGAGGAAGGTGCTCTGGTCTGAGACTAAAATTTAACTTTTTGGCCATCAAAGAAAACTGTATGTCTGGCGCAAACCCAACACCTCACCCAAAGAACACCATCCCCACAGTAAAACATGGTGGTGGCAGCATCATGCTGTGGGGATGTTTTTCAGCAGTCAGGACTGGGAAACTGGTTAAAGTTGAGGGAAAGATGGATGGTGCTAAATACAGGGATATTCTTCAGCAAAACCTGTACCACTCTGTGTGATTTGAGGCTAGGACGGAGGCTTC
The DNA here is from genome assembly GCF_042186555.1 of Aquarana catesbeiana. Taxonomy (NCBI): domain Eukaryota; kingdom Metazoa; phylum Chordata; class Amphibia; order Anura; family Ranidae; genus Aquarana; species Aquarana catesbeiana. Next base: position 606,434,890 of record NC_133326.1, on the reverse strand, counting down.
CAGCAGGACAATGACCCCAAACACATTGCTAAAGCAACACTTGAGTGGTTTAAGGGGAAACGTGTAAATGTGTTAGAATGGCCTAGTCAAAGCCCAGACCCCAATCCAATAGAAAATCTGTGGTCGGACTTAAAGATTGCTGTTCACAAGCGCAAACCATCCAACTTGAAGGAACTGGAGCAGTTTTACAAGGAGGAATGGGTAAAAATCCCAGTGGTAAGATGTGGCAAGCTCATAGAGAGTTATCCAAAGCGACTTGGAGCTGTGATAGCCGCAAAAGGTGGCTCTACAAAGTATTGACTTTGGGGGTTGAATAGTTATGCACATTGACTTTTTCAGTTATTTTGTCTTATTTGTTGACTGAAGTGGTGTGTGGTTTTTTTTTTTTAAATTGTGAAGCAAAGTTGTGGGCATGTTCTGTAAATGATGCAAATCCTCAACAATCCATGTTAATTCCAGGTTGTGAGGCAACAAAACACGTAAAATGCCAAGGGGGGTGAATACATTTGCAAGGCACTGTATGTTTGGAAATGCTGTAGTGATCAGCTGTACCTTCAGAGGTACTTCTTCCGATAGAGAGACCGATTGCACAAATATAAATTTTGAATTGTTGTGCGATCTTCGAAGATTAATCACTACTGGCATACCACATTTTTACCTGTGTGAAAATGCCAATTGGCGCAGAGAAGACGATTACCTCATTCTGCTGCTCATTCACTCGCTCTTCAGAGAGCAAAGCTTGTTGGGTTCACTCTTCTGATCATGTGACAGGCAATGAAGTGTTGCCTGCTTTAATCGCTTGATTGCAACAGTGTGGATTACATGCAGTTGTGGGGAGTTTGCAGAGCAGCCCCAATTGCTTTAATGGGCCCTTTTCAGTGGGCTCTATGGCCACTGGAAGCGACAGGGTATAATCCCTGCTGTGGCTGTGAAGCAAATCATTGCAGCCACGGCATATGTATACTCCCGACCACTGCCTCTGCAGCAAAAGGGGGGTAGTAGTTGGGTGGGTCAACTATGGTGATTTATGCCCCCCATCCTCCAGTGTGAATGAGCCCTAAGGTTGGAGAGGAAACTACTGTATTAACACCGTGGTCTCCAAACTGAGTCCTTGGGGCTGGATGCGGTCCTTTGCTTCCCTTTTTATCTGGCCCATAAGTCCTGCCACGGACACCAACTATTTCTCTAACCCCCCCCCATAGAGCCGGTCACAATCTACTGACATGTAAAATGGATGCGGATTTATTCGCAATAGTGAACCCAGCCGCCTTGCTTTTGAACCACGTAAAGTTTACACGCCTAACAGACCGAATCAGCCTCTTGTGCAGGCTCTAATGACATGGTGACTTATACCAGGTTAGATGACTTATTGCCTCATGCACACTGGACATTTTTACAGCTGCAGTCCATAAACTCCCCAGCATGTGTCCATGCGCACATAGGCTGTTATCAGCAGTTTTTTTGTCAGGGTGCGTTTTCTAGCTGGGGAAAAAATCCCCAGAACTAGAGGTTTTTGATGAGTTTTTCAGCTGTAAAAACACTCTAATGCCCTGTACACACGGTCGGACTTTGTTCGGACATTCCGACAACAAAATCCTAGGATTTTTTCCGACGGATGTTGGCTCAAACTTGTCTTGCATACACACGGTCACACAAAGTTGTCAGAAAATCCGATCGTTCTAAACACGGTGACGTAAAACACATACGTAAATATAAACGGGGCAGTGGCCAATAGCTTTCATCTCTTTATTTATTCTGAGCATGCGTGGCACTTTGTCCATCGGATTTGTGTACACACGATCGGAATTTCCGACAACGGATTTTGTTGTCGGAAAATTTTATCTCCTGCTCTCCAACTTTGTGTGTCGGAAAAACCGATGGAAAATGTCCGATGGAGCCCACACACGGTCGGAATTTCCGACAACACGCTCCGATCGGACATTTTCCATCGGAAAATCCGACCGTGTGTACGGGGCATAACTCTGATTTAAAAGCTGAAACTGGCTCACAACGCTGAATAACGCAGATATTGCACGTGTATCAGTTTTTGAGCCATAGGCTTTTATGGTTGCAAAGTTTTTTGCTAAAAAAAAATAAAAAATGCTGAAACGCTACTACAAGGCTGAAAAACTCACTCACTCTACAGCTTTTTACAGCTAAGGTTGCTAGCTGTTTTAGAACGTCCAGTGTGCAAGAGGCCTTGAAGAAGAAAACTTCCTCTGCAAACCTTTACCTATAGGTAGGCCTATATTAAGGCTTGCCTATAGGTATTGAAAAAATCTCCTAAACCTGTACAGTTTAGGAGATATTTCCAGTGCATGCAGCCAGTGACAGCACTGGCGCATGCGCTCTGCAGGAACGGCCCGTGGGTGCCGTTCTTTCCGAGCCCCTGCTGTGAATGGCGGCTTCCAAGCGGGAGTGACGTCATCGCTGCTCCAGCCAATCATGGTGCCAGAGCCTGTGAACCTGGAAGAAGCTCCAAGAAAGATGTCGGCAGTGTGTGAGGACTGCTGTAACAGCTTTGTTTTAAGGTAAGTAATTCATAATGAGCTAGTATGTGGATGGGGTTTTTTTTTTTTTTTTTTTTTTTTTTTTTTGTTTTCAGATGTTTACAACCTGTGTGTGTGTCTGTCTGTCTCTGTCTCTGTCTGTCTGTCTGTCTCTGTCTCTGTCTCTGTCTAACCTACCATTGTAGGGAGGTAGATGTTTGCGTTCATACGGCACTTCTGTTCTATAGATGGGACTATATTGTATGGTTAAGTGCTTTCTGTATGTTTTTCTTTTTCCCCTATATATGCTGACCCTGGATAATCCAGGAAGAATCTCCATATAATCTAATCGCTCTTCGCATCCGACATGACACTTAATTCCACCCTGGAGACCTGTTGCAGTTTGGAACGTAGTCAGAAACTTACTTGTGCAAACAGCTCCGTAGAATCTGTTTGTTCTTTAAGTATGTGGTATTTGCATGCCCATAAATGAGTCCTTTGTGTAAAATTCGGTTAGTATGCATTAATAATTGGGTGCTCTGTTGCTGTTATTAGTGCTTAGGTCTTCCCCCTAGATTTTATTTTTGGGGGGGCTTCCCTTTTTTTTTTTTTTTTTTTTTTTTTTTTTTTTTTTTTTTACATTTATAATGCACTCTTCACTTTCATGCTTCGAAACACAGAAAATCGACTATCCAAATTACGTTTATTGTAAAAACCTAAGTCTGAATTCCAGAAGTACGAATGCTGAATATTTGTGTCCTAACAGAACACTGAGTAGTTGGAGTGGAACACCCTTCCCTTGCTTACAGAGCTCTTTTCCGGATAGGAGGTGGGGACAAGTCTCAGCTGGAGAGGGGCCTCAGGCTGCATGCAGAAAAACATCCTAATCCTTTCCCAGAATCACCTAGTACAACTACACTAGAGGGGCCTGAATTCAGCCCTTCTGCCCATGGGACATGGCCCATAATGCTGCACATCTTATCTAGAGGCTCTCCTCTTAAGACAAGTGCTATATCTGAAGCAATCCAACTGAAGAGATTTGGTTATCAGCAAAGATAATATATCCAGCACTGGAATGGATGACTGTAAAGTGTGCTGCAATTCATTCCTCACAACGTATGTCCAAAGCCAAAACTTCTCATTTTGGAGTAGAGGAAGATGAAAAACTGGTCGCTATTTTTTAAAAATTTTCATTGCCATCTATGTCTAAAGCTGGCCATACACTTGAAGATTTTTGCCCGTATGTTCGTATGAAAAATCTCTACAGTACATTTTGAGGAAATGAAAAATTTCTTGATTTTGGAGTAAGTGGACTTTCCTGAATGACAACCACATTTACTGAGAAATGTGTTTTCTTCTAGAACAGAAGCTCTCTCCCTCCTCACTGGGCAGATAGCGGCGGGAGCTATTGGCTCCTCCTGCTGCCAATCACAGCCTGTGAGGAGGGAGTGGGGCCGAGTTGCATTGTATGTGTCTATAGATAGAACTCATGCGGGCTCCATCCCAAGCCGCACACTGTGTATCCATAGATGCACACAATGCAGCTCAGCCCCACTCCTTCCTCACAGGCACTCGGGAGGGGAATGGAGTCAGGAGCACTGGTGGGGGACACCAGAAAGGGGATCATGGATGCTTTCTGCAAAACCAATAGTTGCACTAATCGTGGGCTGCACCTTCTGATTGGACAAATTTTCAGTAGTCATGATACCATCTCTATTTAGAAAGTTAGCTGAAGTGTGTTAGGGCTGCAACTAACGATTATTTTCAATAACCAATTAGTTGGCCAATTTTATTGTTTTGATTTATTGGTTAATAACCTTTTTAAAAAAAAAAAAAAAAAAAAGTGTGGTGTATAATTTAGTTAATATGTAAAGTTTAAAAAAAAAAAAGCAATTTATTCTTAAATATCTGTATGCAGTGGTAAATATAAACAACGAACTATAAGCTTGGGGAGGAAAATATCTAATCCACTCTGAGAATAACAGACAAGAGATACACTGTTTATACTATTAGATGAGATATATACTGTATATACTATTAAAGGGTGAATCTGGTAAATATCATCAGACTCAGATCAATTGTTTTTTTTAAATTAAAAAAAAAAAAAAAAAAATGTCTTTCTTCAAAAAGAATTTAATTTTAAGAACGTTCTTTCGATTTTCTAATCGTTAGTGGGGTCAAATCGACATTCATTTTCAACCACAGTGACGGGAAAATTTGGAAATAGAAAACTTCTCAGTCAAAGGCATTGTCAGTGTGTTACAAACAAGTGAAAATTTCAAACATTCTTTAATTCAGCGAATGTACAAAGATTTTTCGTCTGAAAATTGATCCGTGTGGCCAGCATAAGGCTCAGTACACACCTATGCAGTTTGCTTTCGATATGTTTCTGCAGTGCTTTTTGCTGTGCGTTTAGATTTTTGCGCAAGTGATTTTGCTGCGATTTGCTTTTTTTTTTTTTTTTTTTGGCCAATTTGTTGGGCAGATTAAAAAACACAAATTGCTGCAAAAACGCATTACATGCTTTTCTGCAGCTTCTCTATTGAAGTATATTGAACTAAAAAAGCATCGCTTTGTGTTTTAAAAAGTAGTCCCTGACCCTTTCCAAATACGCAGTGGCTCAAAGCATAGATGTGAACGTGTCCCATAGGAAACCATGTTAATGAACTGTAGTGCGTTTCTGCAAAAAGCACCAAAAAACACAAAGATGTGAACCAGGCCTAAGACTTTTAGTAACATAATGGAGTTAAAAAAACTAAAATTAGCCCTTTATAGTACAAAAAAGCAGATGATCACTACTATAAGGGGTTAATTTTTTTTACTGTAGAACTGTGAAAGTAATATTTACAGTAGCGATTATTTGCTCTTTTTATACTATAAAGGGCTCGTGTGTGTGTGTGTGTGTGTGTGTGTGTGTGTGTGTTCCCCCCATTATGTTACTGGCCGATTTAAGCAATTATGAAAATGGTAATAGATTAATCGACAACTAATCAATTATGAGATTAATCGATTAGTTGTTTCAGCCCTAAAGTGTATCAAAACATTTTAAACTTGATTGGGGAAGGGTTGGAAATGCTACTTTTTACCTAAAAGATGCATGTTCTGTGACAGCATCACTGACTATTATTATTATTATTATTATTATTATTATTATTATTACATTCTATGCATTGAGATAAACCTTGTGTGTAGCAGCCCCCTTATCGATCCAGCGATGTTGCAGGAGTCTCGGCTGCCCAGGACTCTCCCTCATTTGCTGAGACCAGTAGCGCTGTGCGATTTGGCTCCCGCTGCTGTCAAAATCAGTGAGCCAATGAGGAGAGAGTGGGGGCAGAGCCGGGCCCCGGCTCCGTGTCTGGACACAGGGAGCTGTGACCTGGCTCGGGTGCCCCCATAACTAGCTGCTTGCTGTGGGGGCACTGAACAGGAGGGAGGGACCTGAGAAGAGAAGGATCTGGACTGCTCTGTGCAGTGGATTTGCACAGAGCAGGTAAGTATAACATGTTGGTTATTTTAAACAAAAAAACAAGGCTTTTAGTATCACTTTAACTGGTCAAGCTGAAGGATCCAATGAGTGGCTTGGTGTTGAACTAAAGCTGGCCATATATGGTTAGAATCTTAAATGAAAATTCTTAGGAAAAGAATATGCTAAGAAAAGTTTTTTTTTTTTTGTTTTTTTTTTTTCTTAGTGGGGTCAAATAAACATCAACCGCAGTCAGGGGGAGCCCGTCTATTAGTTGCCGCCCCTTGCAGGACACCTGATGCATGAATTACAATGGGGGGGGTGGGGGGTTTGAAGCACCTGATTAGAGCCAGAGGCTCTAATGGGCTTCAAAATAGGGTGGGCTTGGGACACAGAATACAAACGGAGGCCACCCAGGTGTTACAATAGCAAATATTCAAAACACTGATCCTCCTCCTGGCCAATCAGGAAGTGGGCTTTGAGACCCATCAATCGATTGGCTGAAAGGACAGGCAATCCTATTGAATGCCTAGGAGGAGCTGCACTCTGGAAGCTGCAGATGGAGAGGACACTGAGCCGCTACCCATCAAGATGGGGTAAGTGCCAGACCGACTGGTAGACAGCGGGAGAGGGGAGGGGCTGTGCCCGCCCCCACTCCAAAAAAAACAAACCACCAGCTGCCACTGTCCGTGGTGAAAAGAAAATTGGAAGGAGCAGGATGTAAAAAAATTCTCGCGTGAATTTCTAACAGTGTATGTGATTTTTGTTTGATAAGGTCCATTCATTCCAAAATCAAATTTTGACAGCAAACGCAATCTTTCAAACTACGTTTTGAGATTTCTGGGAACTCTTTCAAGATTCTATCCAGCTATGTTCTGCTTTAATGACAGATGCACTTTACACCCTTCAGTTCAAGCTACAGTATATCCTTTATGACCGATTCTCCTGATGACCCTGACACGTGGTGCAGGCAATATACATGGAATTTTAGGGGAGGGTGCTCGGACCGTGTGTGTATGTATGATTTATATTATATTATATTTTACAATGTGCATTTTTTTTTTTAATATCTCTGGCTTGCCCCGTGTGTAACTATGTGAGCTATTGGGGAAAACTTTTCTGTGTAGTAACATGAGTTGCATCTCAAACTGACAGGCAGCATTCCATCCCACTTCTGTTAACCACGTAAAATGGTGGCCTTCTCAGGGTACAGGAGGCAGGTATGCTTTTGTCTGGGTATTGAGATGCTTAGCGAATAGGTCAACCAAAACAATGGTGTTAGGACATGAATGGATTTCACTAGGCATCCTCTCCATCACCCATCCCTCTTCCAGCTGATCGCTCAAGAAATGATCACAAATAACGGTCACAAAGTACTTTTGCAGTTCAGCCATGAAAACCAAAATGGTGGGCATTTAGGAGCACCCACGTAGAAGAGCAGTCAGTCAGATGTTGGCAGTTCTCCAAACTTTAGTAAACAATGTTCAGGAAACTGTGTGGCAAAGGTTTGCTTTGTGGATTATTCTTGTTTATAGTAGCGATTATCCCAAACGTTGTAGTATTTTGTGCCGAGTAGTGTATGTGCACCAACAGTGCTATGGAAGGGAGTGACTTAAGGGTCACTAACAAGTGGTTCTGTTTACTTTGGTGCCAATTTATTGGTGCTGAATGGGGTAGAAAACTGCATTTTTATGATGGGATTTTCACTGCTAGAATCACATGATGGTATTTTATCTCCATGATGATGATAATTTATTACATTTAATACCATATCTTGAAGGTTAGTGTTGGCATCGGCTGTAGATTTTCTGAGGTTAATGGTCTAGAATGGTTGCATTTTATTTGGACTTCTTCCTCCTTTTTTTTTTTTTTTTTTTTTGGGGGGGGGGGGGGGTGTGTATGGTATGTACAACATATGCTGAGGGTTATTTCTGTTGAAAATGTTCTCAAACTGAAATTTCTGCTGCTGTAACTCCCCTCCTAAAAACCAAGCCAGTTTTCAGAAACCTAAATGTGACATGCCATTGATGAGAAGGACCTTTTTGTATGAGGGCTGTGGAAGTTAATTGAATTTCACAGTGGTAGTGCCCTGTATTAACCTCTGCTTGTAACTAAACATTGCATTTTAATAATGGGCCTTCTTTAGGCATAAAGGGATGTTTTTTGTGAGTGCCATCTATATGCCAGCATCCTGAGTCCTAGTTGTCATCCTAGAATGTTCTAATGTAGCCAGCCACAACTCCATGTTTGTCTGCACAGGTTGGCCTACTCACCATAAGGTGAAGTGAGCTCTGTATGTAAATAGTGGCTTCTTTCTATTTACCATGCAACAGACTGGCCAATATTGGGCTAGCAGCTTAGCCCTTCATCTTGGGAGGTTGGGTTGTTGGGAGAAGGGGTGAACAGTCCTTCGCTTTTACTGTGGGATTTTTTTTTAACATGTCTTGAATGATGGGCTTGCTAGACTTCTTTTTTTTTTTTTTTTTTTTTTTTTTTTTTTTTTTTAATCTGTGTTGCTGCTAGAAATTTCCCTTCACTTCCTGTCATAGTCACTGCTACAGTAAAGGGGAAATCTCTCCAAAAAGAGCCCCAGATAACAATACAACCTGATCAGGGTTCTAATTTTTCTCCACTTTATCCAAAACTAAAGTATTTGGCGTGCACTTTAAAAAAAATAAACACTAGTGAATAGCGTTCAGTTCAAGTGGTACTTGGCATGCCGGAAGGGCCCATATACTTGTATAACAACCTTGAAGCTTTTTCTGATGACTTTTTTTTTTTTTTTTTGTGTATGAACCATCAGTAAAACTCCTAAAGGCTTCATTTTTAAACTCCCAAATCTTCCAGAGCAAAGCAGACTTCTGCCAATTCTGAGGGCCCAGGCTGAGATTGGGTGTCGCACTGTTGGCAATACTTGGCCTTCGAAGCTTTGCAGGGTAGGTTTTGTGTGTCAGACGTGGCTGGTTATCGAGAGCAGATGGGGAGTTTGTATGGTGTGTGTGTGGTGGTGTGTTTTTTTTTTTTTTTTTTTGTCCTTGTTATCCCCCTCGTGTTCCTCCCCTTCTTCGCTCCACCTAGGCTGTGCTCCTGGTTTGTGTTTTCTACAGACTGAAAGGGGTCTGTGTTCTTGCACCCTCCGCCCTCTCCCTCCCTGACATGTGGAATTTCACAGCGCTGCATAGCCTTAAGTGAGTGTGTCACTTCTGCATCCTGTGTACAGCCCTCCATAGATCTCGATCCATGCTCATCACAAACTTAAAGATGGCTGCCGTAATGTGCAGGACTCATTGGAGTCTTCTCTTTACAGCTTTACTGGAGTTAGAAGAATTTTAAAAGTATTTTGTTTACTTGTGTGTCCAATTTTAAATTTGGATAGCAGCCGACTCCCCTCCTCTGTTTTTATCAGTTTTAGAAACCGATATTTAGATTTCCTTTTGTGTATGGTCCTATTGTGCTTACAGTATAGGAATTTGACTAACTAAGGGTTAATGGGGCAATGATCTGCAGCGTACCCCCCTCTCCCCCCTCCCTGGGCTGTGCACACAGCTTCTTGTCTCACAGCCTGAAAGGAGCTATTCATTCTCACAATACACAGCGCAGACCATGAAACCAGCTGAGCAGGATTCAGAGCCTGCAGGAGAACTCCCCCCTTCTTCTTCTCCTCCTTTTTTTTTTTTTTTTTTTTTTTTTTTTTTTTTTTTAATGATCCTTCCCTGACAGCCCCTCAGAACCCTCACTACACTCACAATGACAGCGGCCACAATGGGCCTTAGTGCTCAGGTAGCGTCTCACGCCTGACGACATGGTGTCCTTTTTCTTCTTTTAACCTTTGTAAAATCTTGGCTTCCACAGCAGCCCGTCTGCCCCACATCGTATGCTCTGAACTTTGCTATATTGGCCTCCTCTATAATTCCATAATTTAATGACTGTGTTTTCTGGCAAAGGAGCAGTTCTCCCTCTTTTGTAATATTTTGCCTATTCCGCTGCTGGATATCTCTGGTTTGTGTACATAATTAACTTCACTGTAAGGTCTGCATTCTTTTTTTTTTTTTTTTTTGTACCAGAAAGCTGATCTAGATTTATATATCCATGCTGTATTGAAAAACCATAGTGAGGTCCTGGTACAAAAAGTTAGGTAGAGACCTGTTGAAGGGACAAACTACGAGAGTTATTTGCTGACTTGCAAAGCTACTTTTTTTTTTTTTTTTTTTTTTTTTTTTTTTTTTTTTTTTTTTTTTTCCAGAACAGGCAAGGTTGGCGATGGTACAAACACTCTCTAAACAGCCTTTCTCAACAGTTTTTACCCCAGAAGAACCCTTGAATCAAGTTCTGGGTCTCGAAGAACCCCTGTTAAAACCATTTTATTGGGGATCGGTGGGGAGGGAGGGAAATGCCCCTTACATTGGTGGAATTCTTCTCACTGGCCCACCAATGTAAGGGGCATTTCCCTCCCTCCCCACCGATCCCCAATAAAATGGTTTTAACAGGGGTTCTTCGAGACCCAGAACTTGGAAGGGACTATGGAAGGGAGTGACTTAAGGGTCACTAACAAGTGGTTCTGTTTACTTTAGTGCCAATTTATTGGTGCTGAATGGGGTAGAAAACTGCATTTTTATGATGCTTATGGTGGTTAGGAAAGAATGCCCCCTTATAGTGGTGGGCAAGTGCAAAGAGTGGCTTCTTTAAGTGGTGGGCAAAATACCACCTTTTACAGGCAGCTCAAAAGATATATTTGATGTCATATAGCTGGCCCTGCTAAATGTTGTTGGCTCTGGAACTGTGTGCAAAATTCATCAAATGAAGTTAAACCAGCCCCAGCTCAAGGAACCCCTAGCAACCTTTTTTGGAGGAACCTTCAGCTGGCCATAGACTGATCAATGCTGAACTGGCCCGATTTTGATTTTGTCTATTGACAGGCTGGTTGTACTGCAGTCAATCCATCTAGCTTGGGTTTCTTTCATCTAATCACTGTTGGCAGCGATAATTTTATATTCTGCCGTGTGGAAGGCTCTCTGTGCTCCCCACAGCAGAACACAGTAGCACTGCGGGAGCAGTTTACCCATCAACACTTGGCTGTTTTGATGTGGGGAATCAAGCAATTTTTCTTTCGACCCAGGGGTTGACGCAAAGAAAATTGCATAATATATGTCCTGCCTAAGGCACCTTTCACAAGGGTGATTTGGGCCTTCCGGTCAGTTTTTCTGGGCGGACCCTCTATCCTCTATGGAGCAGCAGATGTAAACTGACAAGTCTGCCCCGTGTGGCAGGGGCCTTAGTGTTTCACTGAGCCCTGGTAGAACACGGCTGCTCTAAACTGAAATTCAGTTTGTCCTATGAATGTTTAACTTTTGTTTCAATCTCAGGCTTGATTTCGGTGTAACCAACTCCAAGACCAAGGAGGGATTGGTGAAATGAATTGGAACCGATAGTTCTACAGTTCTGTCTTGTCCCACTGTGAATTTTGGTTCTCCAACCTGGCTAGCCATGGCGTGCCTAGGCACTGAGTGTGTAACCACAATCTTATCTGTTTATCGTATTTGAGAACAATTGGCAGTTTTGTTTCCTAAATAGCTGATTTTTTTTTTTTTTTTTTTGTGTGTGTACTTTGAACCCCATCTGAGAGCAGAAATCTATATCCTATTTGCTTAGGCTTTGCAGTAATCTGAAATGGTTGCTGGAAGCTGAAGCACAGGGGGTTAATCTCCCCCATATTGGTCACCACTACACGCTCAGACAGCTGCAAGGGCACATCTGGCTCGTATTATTTTGGGGAATGAGCGTCTTGGAGGGGGGGCTGTGAGCGTATGCATGAGGTGGGGGCTGAAGGAGGGGGGGGGTCCTTAATTATGATTCCCATGCAGTAAAATCCAGCTGCGCTCATAACTTTCTCTGTTTTCTTTAACCCTTCCTGAGTGCGCTACCTTTTTTACAGACAGACCAGCGATCAGTAGAATGCCTGTGCAACCGCATTAGGCAGATTTCAGTTTGTCTTAAAAAAAAAAAAAAAAAAAACTTTAATTCCTTAGCAGCTCTCTCCTTTACTGCCAGCTCAGAATGTGTTACTTTTGGTGTAAATCTCTATGGAAAATCGCACCACTCAAACTTCTGTGGTTGATTTAATTTAGCTTGGTTGAGGTTACAAAATGGCCGTCATCCCTCCCTTTCCCAGTGGGGTAAATGTTTATAGTTTTCATAGCCTAAAATTTCTCTGCAAAGCCCAGATTGTGAAAGGTCCGGCCTGTTTCCCAAATATTCGTGTTTTTTTTTTTTTTTTTTTTTTTTTTTTTTTTTTTTTTTTTTTCCTCTGTGGATTTTTGCACGGCAGACAGCTGAATATTTATATGTGGTAACTTATTCTGATGGAATTAGCTGGAGGCATACTTGAAATAGGTACCTTAGGTCACGATAATGGATTTAGATTTTTATTTTTTGCTGAGTTTTTGTTTTTCTACTTTTACCAGCCAATGGGTCAGTGTTCTATTTTTGGCTTTTTTTTCTTGATCTTTTGGAAGATGGCACCTCTGATTTTGAAGAGTAAGTTCTGTGGCACAGCTGAATTAGCCTCATGCTGAATTTGGTTCTGGCTTCCATATGGCATGCATTTGGCCCAGGATGTATGCCTGTGAGCCCTGTGTAATTTCACACTAGCTAGGGCTTGGGAGGTGGTGCAAAGGCTTCTGGGATCATTGACACCTCAGGGGCAGCTGTTAAACTGCTCTCCAGTCTTTACATGCTCCTTATACTTGTGCCCCACTCTGAACCCCATCATAGGAAGCCCACAATTTCATCTGTAGCATTGTAGTTCTTGGTTATGTGGCCATGTAATCCCCCCCCCCCCCCCTCCCCTTCTGAAAGCTGACACCAGCTGTACTCGCCATGGGGGTGACATGGATCACTTTCTTGAAGAGCGGACACTTACACTGATTTATTGAGTGACAAGAGGATGTGGTGCTCATTTCATGGGAGCAGTATAGGTGCCAAGTCACCAGAACTAGTTTTTGCTGCATTTTATTTTTTGCCTCCTGTGGCTAGATCTAAATATGGGAATTGGGTCGGACCTTTGAAAACGCAATAAAAAAAATAAATAAATTGGAGTAAAAAGTAGTCCCAACTAGTAAAAGTAGCATGGCCCTTAAAATTTTTATGTATGTGTTTTACGCTAGAGCAGTTTTCAATGGATACAGAGCTGTGGGGTATGTATATATGTATATGTATAAAAATTTATGGGATGGGTTAAAATTACAACCTCTTTCCAGGGAAAATTTCCCCAAAAAATCTGAAGGAGAGCTGGCAAAATTCCAATCCAAAAAGTTGACTTTAGATCACGCATGATTTTGCATTTTGAGGCATGTTAATGTTTTTTGGCTTTCCATATCTACCTTTTTGACATATGATTGTAGTTCGTAGTTCTATGCGTCTATTAGAGGTGCACCGATTTGGCCATTTTGGTGCTAAAACCGAAAATGCTGGATGCACTTGGCCAAAAAAAACGAAAATTACTTTATTTTAAAAAAAAAATATGCTTGCTGCATATTTTATTTATTTTTTTTTTTTTGTCAGTTAACAAAAAAAAAAAAGCACCTCCACATTAACATGCACTGGAAAACACAGCAGGAACGCATTAAAAAGCACCCATGTTATGTTTTTTGAGTCACATCACCTATGAAAAAAAAAACAACATAAGCATAGTAAAATCATGTGTGTTTTCGGTGCCACAATCGGCACCTTTTTTCTCATTGGCAAAATGCTGATAACGCCAGTTTCGGCCGCTGAAATTTGTGTGCATCTCTCATTTCTGTTAGATTACGAAAATATATTTGTCATACTAACCTGATCCCTGCTGAAACTTTTTCTAAAGTTGCTCTGTGGTTTCTGTATCTTTTTAGACTTAAGGATGAAAATAGTCCATGGGGGTTTTTTTTTTTTTTTTTTAATATACAAATCATAAACTCTGCATGCTGTAGTTAAGATGGAGAGGAATGTGAAATTTTTGCACTCTAAATCCCACATTGGTCCCAGGCCCAGTCATGTGACCAATGGCAAGACATTTTTCACCGGGTCTCTCCTGATGCAGAGGATCTTCTGGAGCTCACATCAGGAGACAGATGCAGGATTTTGCTAATTAAAGAGAATATTTTTGGCTTTTTCATTAACTTTTAATTAGAGCATGGTGAGCGAATTTGGTTGGAAATGTGGTTCTGTTTTTACACTGCTTGAGCCACAAATATTTGAGCAGAGATGTTTATTCCAGTTACCCTGGGAGAGTTTTTATTTATTTTTTTGCTGCCCTCATAGGATTTTGTGGCAGCTTTGGATGGTGTCCTAGGGAAAAAAAATACTTCGCACCTCTGTGTTTGGGCAAATACCATCAAATGAAGCTGTGAACCTTCTTCCTTTTTTTTTTTTTTAAGTGGTAGCGCTTTACTTGATAGAATATTTTATTCTTTTAAGTGCAATAAACTTTATCAACCAATCCGATTGGGCTATGCTGGAGTCAAAGGCCAAACCGTTCATGATGGACTCTGTGCAATGGTGTTTTTTTTTTTTTTTTTTCTTTATTTATTTTTTGATTTGGCAGACAAGAATACAAAGCGGAGAGAAGGTGGTGGGGGGAGTGTTTTTAAAGAATTTCTTTTTAGAAATATATTTTAAAGGCTCTTCTTTTTTTTTTTTTTTTTTTTTTTTTTTTGTCTCCCAGTGCATGATTATTAAAAATAAAATAAACCTAGTGGAGAGGAGTAAATTTTGAAGGAATGTGGTACAGGGGAAGTAGATAATGACCAGTTCTAATTTCCTGGAAGTCCAGTGGATTCACGGGATAGCCTGTTAGAGGTGATTACAAGATATGCATGCTAAATAGATTAGAGGGAAAATTAGATTTATCTGCTGCTTATTTGCATGGTAGAGGGAAAGAACAACATTGGGGCATTAGGGTGCCGATGGGTAGCAGCGAGCAGGAGGGGGGGTGCAAGTTTGTTACACAATTGACTCAGTGTTAAGAGGCTGCGGGGTGATGGAGTGTATTGGGGCAGAGAGCAGACTTGTCCAGATGGAAGAATTGGACGAGGGGGAGAGCAGGAAGTGGGATATTGGAGGGAAGCGTTAAATAGCGTGAACAGCTACGGGGCATTTCTGTATGATGGGGTTCAGGTTTCAGCACTGAGTGAACACAGAGCGGATGTGCGCCCCCCCCCCCCCCCCCCCTCCTAAATAGACCCTACTAATAACTTCGAGGAGCCTGGTGCATTGTGGAAGCCATTAACCCCTGCAGAGCTGGGGTTAAGGGGTTAATATTCCTGAGCTGAATAGTTTTGTGTATGTTTCACTCTTCATAATGAAGAATATTTGTTTAAAAATCTCCCCACTGGAAATATTTGTGGCGAGATTGATGGCCAGGTCTGTATGGCTTGTGATGAACAGAAATCCCTTTTATTGCCCTAATCGCTCTGCATGTTGTATTGTCATCCATCTATTTTATTTTTATTTTTTATTTTTTTAATATTCTGTATAAGCCACTTTTTTGAATAATTGAATTTGATGTTTTATAAGGTGAAACAATGGGATTGATTACTAAAGGGGTAGAGACTATGGGGTTGATTTACTAAAACTGGAGAGTAAAAAATCTGGCACAGCTCTGCATGGTAACCAATCCGCTTCTAACCTGAGCTTGTTCTATTGAGCTCTTTCATAATAAAACCTGGGAGCTGATTGGTTTCTATGCAGAACTTCACCAGATCTTGCACTCTGCAGTTTTAGTAAATCAACCCCTATCTAGCTTTAGTCTAGAGCAGAGGTCTGCAAAGGGCCAGTTTACTGTTTTTCAGGCTTTAGGGGGGCTGGACTGTGACCAGTGGGTGTAGAAAATACCCTGGCATCATCACCCCCCCCCCCCCCCCATCGGTTTTAATGGGAGGAATAGTGCCCCACTGTTATCATCATAGTACTCCATTGATGTCAGATGTTGCAATAGTGCTCCAAGGGCCAGATAAGGGCAAGCAAAGGGCCTCGTCCACCCCCGGGCTGCAGTTTGGGCGACCACTGCTCTAGAGAATATAAGAAAACTCTGCGTGTGTGTGGTGGGGTTTTTTATTTGATTTTTATTTTTTTCCACCACTGGGTATTCAACATGAACACTGTTCCACCTTGTTTACTAAGCTAAGTGAACATTCTCAACTTCTTTACCCACTGTCTTAAATAGTCTTCCTTATTTTACCTTTTTAAAATACAGCTGTATGATCATCATTCTTTCACATATAGGGCCTATTTACAAGGCCTCTTCACACCATTTTTCTGCATTATTGCACACACATTAAAGCATCATGTTGCCATACATTGTTTTGCTGCATTAAGGCAGCCCATTCATTTAAATGGACTTGCAGTGAACCCTAACGCACTAAATATTGGACCTTCATTGGTTATTTTGCAGAGAACCTCAAATCACAGCATATGTTGTAATTTGGCCTATGTATGAAAGTTTGATCATGTTTACCAATCTATGGATTTCAACAGTTTTTAAATGGAATGTCAAGGCAAAAAAAGTGTACACCTCTGTAGTACACGTACATTTCCCCAAGTCTTATCCCTTTAACTGCTGCAAGTACATAAAAATAACTGCCCATGTTCCAAAAAATATCATGTGCACCTAATGTCCCCTTTGACATGACAACACTGTGTATAGTTTGGCTCTGAATTCCTTACCGCGGGCTGTCAGCCCTGCCTACTTCATTTCTGATGGATTACAAAAAAACTCTAGAACCCCCTCCTACACAGGAAGTTGGCTCGCCAAAATTTTGGCAAAATCACTTGGTACTTCTACCTTCTTTAAATTCTTTGGTTATATCGGTTCCATATTTCCTAGACCAAAAGAAGCTAATCTAAAAAGTTTGTTGCTTGGGCTTACATAAACTTTAAAGTGGAACTTTAGTCAGAAAATGAAGTCCTGCTAGATTTCAGGCTGGCCCCTTTTGCAGATAGTTATGTAAAACATGAAAAAGTCCCTATGCGGTTTAAAATCCAATAATACACTTTCACCCTGCTCTGGACATGCTCGGTTGCTCCATTTCTTGGCACTTCCGAATTTGTAGAGGCTGATCTGCTGACAGCCTTAAAGGGGTTGTAAAGTCTCCCATTTTTTTTTTTTTTTTTTTTTTTTTCACCTTCATGCATCCCATGCATGAAGGTGAAAAAACATCCAATGCTTACTGGCTGCCCCCCCCCCCCCCCCTATTTACTTGCCTGAGCCCTCAAAAGTCCAGCGTCGAACGCGCTGGTTTTCGGCCCGGTCTTGGCTCTTCATTGAATAGATCGATGGCAGCGCAGCCATTGGCTCGTTGTTCTCACTGTGGAATGTAAAGGCTAAGTTCACTTTTTCTTCTAAATTCCAGCTCCCCTATGCACCAATATACATTCATGTACTTATATTTGCAAAAAAAAAATCAAAGCTTTCCATAAAATCTACGGACACGTACCTTGCTGTCCTCCATCCATGATTCCAAACGTATCTATTGCTTCTGTCTTGCATCCTTACAGACTTTACAGACTTGCGTAAGGACGCAAGACAGAAGCAATAGATACGTTTGGAATCATGGATGGAGGACAGTAAGGTGTCTGTAGATTTTATATTTTTGCAAAAAAGTACATGAATGGTACATAGGGAAGCTGGGATTTTAGAAAAAAAAGGTGAACTTAGCCTTTAAGGGGTTAATCCTCTGCATTGTGTGAAAAGGCTGTTTTATCCTGTATGCACAGATCCTTCCCTCCTGCAGTCTATCCTGTGGAAAGCCAGCTAACACAGGCAGGGTAGCCAACCTGCACATGCTCAGTTGTTTTTTATGCTGGAGAGAATTACTTGTTCAGAGCTAGCCAGGTCACATATTGGCATCACACATGTGGGCGTGTATACAAGCTGAAGTGGAAATCTCCTCCTACCTGAACTCTCAGCACTGTAGAAACTGCAGTTTATCACTGACTGTGGTATACAGATCAGCCAAAAAGGTGTGTGTGTGTATATATATATATATATATATATAGTGGCAATATTTTAATGCAAAAAGATTTATAAGATGTGGGGGGGGGTGCCCCAGATGAACTATTTTCATATTACTGGGTTTAGTAACACTTTAAGGCTGTGTTCACGCTATGTGTGATATAGGGTGCAGCAGGGTGTCCGATGTTTCCCCATTCACAGTTTCATGTCCGATCTGGGTCTAAATTTCTGCCTTAATTCGGATCTTAAAAGGAGCCAAAGACGCACAAGACCCTTCTGCTATGCGCTTATTGGTCACCCCAGGGATATGTGAACCAGCTCTATTGAGAGCTGGTCACTCTCTCCTGTCATGTGAATTTGATGCAGGGAAACCCACAGTTTGGTTGGGGAAAAGCAAATGTGACAGTTGGGCCTCATGTACACTGCTGCTGGTAAACAGACGTTTAGGAGCAGTTGGGCATTTTTTTTCCCTTCCAACTGCTCCTGAACTCTCCTGTTATCTTATCAATACATGTACACAGGGTCGTTTACAGTAGTTTCTAGGCAGTTGAGTTTAGAGACTTTTTTGGAATGCAAAAAAAGTTCAGAAGCTGAATTTAGAGGCATTTCAAGTGCTAAACGTGGCAACTCGCGTTTTTAACAGGGTTTTTTTTTTTTTTTCATTTTTGGCCATTTAAAAAAAAAATGATATTTGGTTTTAAACGCTGCTAAACGTGGCTAACTGAAGTTTTAAACGTGGGTTCCTGTCTAGTTAAATCTTTCACGAGAGGTTGTAAAAAAAAAGTCCCGTGTACATGAAGCCTTAGCAATCCTGGCATTCCAGGAATGGAACTTTGTTTTTAATAGTTGCAAAAAAAAAAAAAAAGATGGGTTTAGTGCTGCTTTATGATTTACTGCTGTTCAGGGGCTTTGGGCCTTGGCAAAATGGCAGCCTCCAGCAAGAAGAAACAGGAACAATGCTGGAGGCATTTTACAGCACACAATAATTATAGTGCACACATTAGTGTATGTTCCTTGCTAAGGAACATACATTATAATTTCCCGTTCTGGGTAAAGTTCTGTTTTGTGTTTTGTAATAGTGGACTTGGTTGATTCACTCACTCTGGGTCTACACCTAGAACCAAACTGCTAGCAGATTAGGGTGACAGTTCTCTTATGCCCCGTACACACGATCAGACTTTCCAACAACAAAACCGTGTATTTTTGTTCGAAGGATGTTGGCTCCAATCTGTCTTGCATACACATGGTCCCACAAATGTTGGCCAACAATTACGAACGTAGTGACGTATGTGATATCTCCGTTACGAACGCTAGTTGTATCTCCGGCTTGTACTTGATTCCGAGCATGTGTGGACTTTTGTCCGCCGGACTTGTGTACACACTATCGGAAAGTCCGACAACAAACATTTGTTGGCCGGAAATTTGAGAACCTGCTAGCCAAAATTTTGTTGGAGGAAAGCTGGGACAGAAGACCTCACAAATCTGCCAGATTGTGTGGGGATGTCTAGCCATTTGCCATTATCTAGGGCCAACTTTACCAAAATGAAACTTTTACACTTACAGTAGGCAGGGCTGACAGAAAAACTTCAGCCAAGCATTCCAATGAAGTTGTGCAGAAACACTGCTGTGTCTATATATAGTGCTTTGTAGTCTTGTAGAATTTGGCTAATTCAGAGTGTGGTGTGCCTCTTTATACAGGTGTACTTGGTCAAAATACATTTTATGCAATGCGAGTTTCACGTGGGTTAATGGGGAATCTTGAGTCTTTTTCTCATGCAATGCTGATTTCTGCTAAAATGAAATTTTAATATTGCAAAAAAGACTGAGGCACGCCTAACCTTAATTCTGAACATGACTCCTGAAAACTGGCTGTTGCCCATAATTCCGCTTTCAGGTGCAGGTTAAAGCTAGGTTCACACTTGTGAAGGAATGCATGTTAGTTTTCTGTGCCTGCATGCAAAATGCGCTGCTCTTTATAAGTGCCGTGCATCTGAAAAGACACTGCATTTATGGGTGCATGAAACTGCATGTTACAAAAGCGGTAAGCAACTCTGGATGTGGTTTTTGAAAAGGTGTAGTCTACTGTGCCCAGGAAAAGCATAAATGTGAACCTAGTGTAGTAGTAAACTGCTGGATTTTTTTTTTTTTTTTGTCCATACCCTGCAAGGTAATGGCATAATATGCGATGCATACTAGCACATTATGTTAAACTTCCCTTTTTAAAAATGAAGCCCTTCCAGTGCTACAGGCGCTCCCATCTTCCCTCGGTCTTCCTCCTGGGTTCGTGGACTCTGGTTGTGTGACTGGCTGGGGCCGCGATGACGTCACTCCTGTGCATGCACAAGGGAGCCACTGTTTATGGCACAGGGTTCTGAAGGACTGGCCCAGGTGGTGCATGCGCACGCAAGCTCTTGGTTCTGGCACAAAATAATGATTTTCCGACAAGGTATGCCGGACCTTCAAAGTGCATGCACCAGCGAGGTCACTAGGAGAGATTTACTGTAAAGGCACCCAAACGATGCACATTTAGAGGCTATTTATACTACCTATAGGCAGTGGCGGCTGGTGCCCAATATTTTTTTGGGGGAGGGGGGGTACAAACCACCGCTTCCTCATTGGCCGGGTGGAGAATCAGGAAGAAGATGGCGAATAGGGGGGAGGAAGAAGAGAATTGAGAGATTTTCTTGGTTGCGGGAATGAAAATCGCATCCATGTCCCGCCTAAGTGAGCATTCAGGTGAACAATATACTTTTTTCAGAGATGCATGCCTACTTTTTTGTTTTAATCTCAATACTGTGTGTGTATCTGACTAGTACTAAAGATTCAACTGTCTTATTGCATTTTGTGGTCACATGACACCATACTGACCTCCTGACATAATTCAGCGTTGTACTGGGATTTTCATGACTCAGCTACTTTACAGATAAATGGGCTCCATAGAATTTTATTATTTTTTTTTTTTTTTTTTTTTTTTATTTTTTTTTTTCCCTGTCTGTTAATATAGTCTTGGGGCTATACATATGGCTCCTCATGTATGTCGTTGAGCAGTCTCCTGGAAGCTAGCAGGGCAAACACACCTCTGTTTCTTTTGTTAAGTGCTTTTTCTTTTTCAGAAAAATTTAGCCTATTATTAAAGTATTGGCCACATTCTCTATTGGAAAGTGAATGGCTGCCTCAGGCTGGCATTTCTAACCCTCCCTTCTATGCACTCTTTCCATCTTTTCCTTTTTACTAATGGTCCCTATTGTGTCTCGGTGAAGAAGTGTCTGCTTCTCTTGTGAATAGGCCTGGTTTCCACGGAAACCCAAGCCAAAGGCCTGGCTGACCCCTGACCCCTTGATTGCAAAACACCCCCTCCCTCATTTGATGATTGGGTAGGGAATAGTGCATATCATTTTAGTGCTGTGAATGCCTTACAATGGCAGACCTTTCTCCCTCCTTCAAAATGGCATCTCCATATCGTGCAGAACCTTTTCGTGCGTCTTGCTGCAATTTTTAGAGCAAAAAAACACTAAAGTTTTTTTTTTTTTTTTTTTTTTTTTTTTTTTTTTTTGTAACTTGACCGAACGTTCTGGAAGAAAAGGTAAAACATCCAGCTGTGGAAGGAGAAGCCTGTAAGAAATAGTTTTGCAGAGTACAGATTAATCCAGATGCAGTTTTCGACCACTTTTGTATAGATTTGTTTTCTCCATCTCCCAAGCAGAGTTGCCCTGTTGCCCCCTCCCCAAGCTAGGGGCCCCCATGAGCTCAGCCTGTACATTCCTCCCTGTAACTGGATTTGCAGCTGTTTAGGAAGGAAAAAAAAACTTGCCTGAGAAATCCTAAACAGCTTGTCCCACTGTCAGAAGAGGGGAATGATGTGGAGGAGGGGAAGCAGAGCCAGGGAACGAGGTGATGTGACCCACGACTGGAGTGGAAATGTTACAATAGTGATTACTACATGACCGTCCAGAACTGAATTGGCCAAGGTAGAGATTGGGATGGTGACCCTTTTTAATGATCCAGTTCAGCTGAAATACAGTTGATTTACGTTAGAAGCAGTTTGGGTATATAGCTTCAGATGTTTTGGAAAAGTTTGTATAATGGAAGTATCTGTTGCGCTCTTTTTGATATATTTTGGAGGCCATTTTTCTACTTACAGATGTCCATTTCCTTGGTGGTTTTAAACATTTTAACTTTTTTATCATTTTTAATCCTCTTACTAAAATTATCCTGATCATAAATATATTGTCATCTCCTGGGGGTTTTTTTCCTCTCCTTTTTTAGCATTTTAAAATTGTTTGGCCTCTAACAAGTTATTGCCATACACAACACAACTGCAGCATCCAACTTCTGGTGTGGACAGATTCGGGACTAAAGGTCCCATGATGCTTCAAGTGCTATCATGCACAGTGAGTGCAGACTGTACATTCGACATGTTCTGTGTTGGTGTTTAACCTTGTTGTCCCAGACCAGAGCATGAAGCTAAAGGTCACAACTCTGCCTGGGGCCTAACCCTGCAAGATAGCATTTTTTGCCCTATAATCGGAAGTGCCTGAAGACCATATGCCACAGGAAGTTTCAGACCAGAAAGGTAGGTTGCAAGGTTAATATAAAAGAACACATGGAGGCAAGCTAGTCAAATTTTTAATGCACAAGTTTAGAACTTTAAATGCATATAGAGTGTAAAGCCGACCCGATGAGTCCCTTTTTTATTTTCTTTTTTTCGACTGTCTGATGCAACGAACCCCCCCCCCCCCTCCCCATGAATACATTTGCTGTGGATGGGGGAAGCCTTCCCACTGAACTTTCCCCCACCATCAGAGTACACTTATTAGTGCTGCCAGTTATAGCTGGAAACACAGATTGAGCATGGAAAATCCAACAGGCTGGTTGCAGAAGTTGATCAGTAGATTGACTTCTGTACAACCAGCCTGTCCATCCAAATATGGCTGGCAAAAAATGGTTGTAAAGGTTGTGTGTGTGTGTGTGTGTGTGTGTGTGTGTGTGGGGGGGGGGTGTTCATATCTATTTGTGAAACTGTTATTGCATGACAAAGTTTGTGTCAAACTGGTTGACAAATTATCTGTTTGAAGGCCAACACTTAAATCCGAATTAACAAAGTGGAAGTTCTGTTACCAGCAGACCATGTTGGTGAACAGCAGAGTGCTGGGTTTGTCAACATTCTATTTTGCGCTTCACTCTTATTTTCCTGTTTCTTTTTAGCTGCTTCCCTCTCCCTCCTTTCCATCTCTGCAGCTGTGTTCTGTCCTTTTCCAACTGTAGGAATGCTGCAGATATTTCATTTCTCAGGCATGTTTTATATCCAAGGGGGAACTTGGTTGAGTAAAGGAAGGAGGATCCTAATGAAACATGCATTGGATCTAGATACCATCTCTGTATATATGCATAAATTATACCGTTAGACACTTGAATGGGCAGGCTGGTGGAAAGATTTCTTCACTCCTCAAGGTCTCCATGTATGGGATTTCAACAATGAAGTTATATCCTTCAAGCTCCGTATTTGGTGGCCTAACAAGTCCCTTTTTTTTAATATCCTAAAAAGCTCATTTTTTTTTCTTTTCAAATCTGGTGGTATTGTAGTGTGAAAATGCACTACAAGTATTGAGCTATGACATCACACTGTAACTATGACACAGGTGGTTTGATGTGAACTTGAATTTGCTAAAAGCGAAAGGGTTCATTTTTTTGATCTGCAAAGAAAAAAACAAAACCTAAGAAAATACATCTGTGCTGCAGTGACGGCAGACTGTTGTCTATCGTGACCTCCAATTCTGTCTTGGAAGCTATTGGTTTTCACTTAGAATGTATATCAGATTTGTGATTGTTCTTTGTGAGGGAGAACTTAACCAAAAAAATGCCATATATATTTTTTTTTTTTTTTTTTTCCCCCCTCCCTCTCTAACTTTAAACTGGAAAGGGTATTGGGTTGGAAGTCACCCACTATGGATATGTTAAATGAAAAGACTTAAAAAAAAAAAAAAAAAAAAAAAAGCTGTCCCAGTTCAAAATGATTAGTTATACTTTTTGCCAATGCTACAGCCTTATACATGGCTACAGAAGGTGTAAAAATATAGCCACTGGTGATAAAGCTGGCCATATTTAGTGGGCAGCCAGTTAGGCCTCATGCACACTGGTTTCTTGTAAATGCTGTTTATCCTTTTACAGGAGAAAATCAGCATTGGAAACTCGCTGCATTATTTTAAAAACCGTCTAGGGGTGTTTAACAGAGTTTGGGAGTTTGTTTTATTTCAATGGCCAGAATAAATTAAAACTCCGGCCAATTAAATAAATGTGCCTAGAGTTTGAGGCTTTTAACAGAGTTTATCTTTTTGTGATCATAATTTCTGCTCCTGAATGTGTTTTTAGGGTGTTCAGAAAACTGCCTTTAAACTCCCCTGCTGCTAAAAAGTCCATGTGTGCATGGACATAGGATAACCTAGAGGGGAGTTTAAGGGCAGGAAAAAAATGGCCAAACGCAAAAAAAGTGACCTTAACGATAGCAGTATGTGTGAGGCCTTAGATTTGGGGGTCTTCAAATGATGTCTTTTGAAAGTATATCTAACTGCAGATTTTTGTGCAATCTCTAAGGTTCCTAACTTTTTCTTTCATACATACACCTAGTAGGGCCAATGTAGACAGGTTAGAATTAACCTACCAGCATGTCTTTGGCGTGTGGGAGGAAACCCACACAGACACAGGGAGAACATGCAGGTAGGTAGTGGTTGGAATTCATACTGGCGACCCTAGTACTGCTAGGTGAAGTGCTAACCATTTAGCCGCTGTGCTGTCCATATTTGGGATTTATAATCTATGGCTTTGGGTTCATAGATGTCAAAATTCTGTAATTTCTGAGGCTTCTTCATTAGCCATTATGTTAGTTGTAGGTACATGTTCTCTTGCAGATTGGTCCCTCATGCCTTTAGGAGACTGGCCCATTCTTCCAAGATGCTACTTTTAGACAGACAATTGAATGGTGCTCAAGGGCCTTTTTAAAAAATGATCTGTGTGTGTGTGTGTGTGTGTGTGTGTGTGTGTGTGTGGGGTGTTTTTTTTTTTTTTTTTTTTTTTTTTTTTTTTTTTTTTTTTTTTTTTTCCCCCCGTACTATCTGTCTTGTATAATGTAATGGTGTAAAGTATGGTTTCATCTATTACTAGTTAGTCTGTATCTAATATTGAACATTGGCTCAGCCAGTGCTACTGTTGACCCTATTCTGTATGCAGTGTCCAGACAGTTCAAAATCTGTGACTTGGCTTGGTTAATGATTTCAGAGTTTGCAACTAGGTGCTACCAAGAAAACCATGTATATTCTTGTTTTTCCATTGTCCCACCCTCACCAGAGTGCAGTGTGTCCTAATATATACCATAGATGGACACCTATAGTCTGTGCTATCCACCTATCTATTTGTAAAAACCTATGCGGTTCCTGACTGGGAGATGTATTCAAAGAGTAGTCTACACCAGTCTAATGGTGTAATATTCCTACAGACTAGTGTGGTTTAACGTTACATGGGTGCAAAAGAAATCACAGGAGGAAACATTTTTCAAGAGTTGTTGCAAATGTCATTTCTTTTTAATGTGATGAAGGGTACAATGAGACTTGAGCCTGAAGTTTGGTTATTTTATTTATTTATTTTTAACATGTCAATTGCTGCTCATGGTTCCATTTACCTTCTTAGGATCCTGTCTTGTCCAGTAATTAATATTACTTATGTAGGCCACACCTTCTTCTGTCCTGGGTTCAAGCTGTGAATGCAGGTGGACTGGTTAGGTGGGAGGCCAGGCTTGTTAAAGGACAGTATCGCCTGTTCTAGTATCCTGTAGTCTTAACTACACATACCTGAAGGCTAGTTAACACTATATGTCCAGTTAAAAGGAAAAGTCTGAAATATTCCATTAGTGCAGTGAAAGGGGTAACCTATTTAATTATTTAAAGATTTAAAAGTTATAAACATTTCTTTTTTATATTTGTGTGGTACATCTTTATAAATTTCAACAAATATAACTTGTGAAAAAATAT
This sequence comes from Aquarana catesbeiana, assembly GCF_042186555.1. Lineage (NCBI taxonomy): Eukaryota > Metazoa > Chordata > Amphibia > Anura > Ranidae > Aquarana > Aquarana catesbeiana. The sequence goes on along the minus strand of NC_133326.1, from coordinate 606,408,931 downwards.
ATACATACAAGGTGTGCATTTGCAGAACATAGGATAGGGTGCATCTTTTGTTGATCTTCTTTCACATAAAGGAGTTGGTCTTAGTAGCATAGAGGAAAATGCTAATTACCTGGTTGCTTTGCTCACCTGTTTCAGTACTGAGTCTTTGCCCCAGAACATGTATGTAGATGAGGACTGCTAACATTCCTGAGCTGCTTACTTGTAGATTGGATATTCATAACTTTCCACTTGTTTTAGTAAGTTTTTGACTTTTCTGGCTAGTAAAAGTATGTAGAGAAGGACTTTTGACCTTCTTGATCTGCATATTCCCTATATTGTGAGTTGGTGATTTATAACTTACTGACATAATTGAAGGTTCTTTACTGTTCGAGGTAAGGATGTGGAACTCCCTTCCACAATCGGTGGTGTCAACAGGAAGCATCGACCATGTAAAAAAAAACTTTAATGGGCATCTTGGTGAACACATACAGGAATATGGGAACTAGAATCGCTATCCTTTTTTCAACCTTGCCAATTATGTAATTGACCCACGCAAGAACCAACAGTTTTAAATCAGAATTGGCATCCTCTGTACTACTTTGATACATTTTAAGGCTGGGAAGTCCCTTTCCTGTCAACAAAGGGGATAGTCACAGCAGGATGTAGTCTTGGTTGCCTTTTTTACAGTCATTCCCTAAACCAGGATTGTAAGTTGTAAAGCAGACTCGGTCGATAAGGCCCCATGTACACTGCTGTTGCTAAACGGATGTTCAGAGGCACACTTTATTTTTTTTTTTTTTCCAACTGCCCCTGAACTCATTTAATTGTATCTTATGTGTACATGTGCACAGGTTCATTTACTGTCGTTTTTAGGCGCTTGCGTTTTTTATAGGCCTTTTTTTTTTTAAGGCAAAAAAATTAGTCCAGACGCCAAACACGGTAACCCACGTTTCGTTTTATAGGCATCTTTCATTTTTGGCCATTAAATACATTTTTATTTATTTTATTTTTTTTTACGCTGCTAAACGCAGAATGTAAACGTGGCAAAACGGACCTTTTAAACGTGGGTTACTATCTGTCAAGTTAAATCATTCAGGAGAGGTTGTAAAAACGTCCAGTGTACATGAAGTCTAAGGGGTTACCTGCCTCAGACCCCATTCACACAGGGGCAACACGACTTGCAGGTCGCCTCAGCGAGGTGACCTGCAAACGACTGCCCGGGCGACTTGCAAAACGACTTCTGTATAGAAGTCTATGCAAGTTGCCCCAAGTCGCCCCCGAAGTCGTACAGGAACCTTTTTCTAAGTCGGAGCGACTTGCGTCGCTCCCCTTAGAACGGTTCCATAGCACAGAACGGGAGGCGACTTGTCAGGCGACTAGGTCGCCTGACAAGTCATCCCTGTGTGAATGGTCTCTAAGTGTCTTTCTGTAAGTTTAGTATCCAAAGGTCTTGTTTTCTAGCCTAGATTTCTAAGTGATGGTTGCAATAGAATGACTCCTGGTCCCCGGCACCATTTAGTAGAGTCATGAAAGAGTATGTTTGTGGTGTTAAGAACTTTCCCTCCTGAGCTTTTTGCTGGAAAATGGTAATTTTTAATGAGCTAGAATCACAAGACTATCACAGAGCAGACCAGATGACCCTGTACACCAATTCATGGATGTGTGGGATACTTGGTAGGCTTGTTAGACTGTATTCGCTGTACATCAGTGTGACAGTTTACATAGCCATGCAGAATTATGATCCCTATTCTGTTATTCTACAATTGAGCAACCAAATAAGCTGTTATCAGTAGCGATAAGAAGGGAAATGTGCAGCTATTTACTAAAGAGCTCAGACAGAAAAAAACAACTTGAAAAATACCTCCTTATTTGTACCCAGAAACTTTGGTAAGACTTCTAGAAATTTTTATTTTTTTTGTAATTTTTCTAGAAAACCAACATAACCCTTGAGTTCCATGTGCAGGGTGTTTTTTTTTTTTTTTTTTTTTTCATAATGCTATTGGGCCACTACTTTGACTCCACAGCTTCATAAGCCAATGGCATATGTTTTCTCTAAAACCAGTCAAGTTTTGCTTTTCTTTCCATTTGAGCAGGGGATGACCGCTTTCTGCTGCTCCATTGTCCAACCAACCGTCTTGGCGTGTGCTGAAGCTGCTACAGGGGCCACAGACCTCTTCAAAAAAGTACAGAACAATCCTTAGGCCAGCCATAGACTGTTTGAATCTCAGCCGGTTCAGCAGGAACCATTAACTGGCAGGCTGAGGCTAAATGTACCAAGTTGATCACTCCAAGTTTGGTACAACCAGCGTGGCAGATTACTTTGCAATTCGCTACTAGCAAGCCGTCCCCGCCAGAAGAAAATGATTCGGCAAGAGGGATTCCCTCATCGACACTGTCTGTGTTGATGGGGGAATCTAGCGACTTTCTTTCCTACAATCAATTCACCCAGTGTATGGCCAGCCTTAGATTTGAGCAGTTAAGCCTTGTGGTCTGCTATAATGGGGATCTTCTGTTCAATTCAACCATAACAGTATTTTCTTTTCTAGTGGAAACCTGAAATAAGGTTAAATGTTTAGCGTGACCACCAAGAATAACTGAGAACACTGCTTTCATTTTGTACCACCTGGCAGATGCCCTTTAGGGCCAGGAAGTTGGCAATACAGTGACACAGAGCCCCATGAATTATATTTAGACTTTGAGCTGCCAGTGTAACTCTAAGGACAAGTAAGATGAGCAACCATTCCTGCAGGGTTGGGGAGGAATGTGCACGTATCTTTTTAGCAAGGTGTACTCCCTCAGGAATGCACTTTATTTGTGCACCTTGTGTTCTAGCAGAGCTTGCAGAAGTGGAGGGGGTGCAACATGGCTAGATAATTGTTTTGTCCCCCTGTCACGATTCCACCCTCACATTCTAGTCTCTATTGCTTGCCTGGGAATGTAGTTTATGTGCGCTGACCCCTGAAGTGGAAGATCATGTGACCTCATGGGTATTGATGAGCGCTCACATTTAGACATGTTTATTCAGAGACCAAGTTGTGTGTACCAAGGCCATGTCCTGCATGTGTGCTGGCAAGCCTGAAGATTTGTAGAAGTAGCAGAACAGTTGGGATTGTGTTGCTAAAGACTTTTGGGAAAGTCTTAGTTTACAGTGTATCTAAGGCCAATAATTTTTTTTTTTTTTTTTTTTTTTTAATATAAAGCTTTTTAAAGATTATTATATATAATTTATTTTATTTTTTAATTTTTTTTTTTTTTTTTCCCTCTTCATTGTCTTATGCCGCGTACACCCGATCCGAAATTCGGCCAGCAAAAGACCGATGAGGTTGGAAAATGCGACAGTGTTTATGCTCCATCTGACTTTTGCTGGCGGAATTCCTACCAGCAAAAGATTGAGAGCAGGTTCTCAATTTTTTTGGTCGGAAAAAGTTCCTAAGCGAAAATGCGATCGTCTGTACAAATTCTGCCGCGCAAAATTCCTACGCATGCTCGGAAACAATTCCACGCATGCTCAGAAGCATTGAACTTCATTTTCTCGGCTCATCGTAGTGTTGTACGTCATTGCATTCTTGACGGAGAACAGAACTTTTGTGTGACCGTGTGTATGCAAGGCATAAGTGACTTTTTTTTTTTTCCCCTTCATTGTCTGTGTCTGTCTGTCTGTCTTAGTGACACCTTTTTGTTTTGTTTTTTCCACCCTTTTATGACCACCATCAGTGGAACGCAAAGTGAGCAATAATCCAAAATTTGGTGTTGGCACCTGAACAGCAGTAGAGGGGAAATCTTCCATCAGGACACATTTTCTGTTTTTATTCTCCAAGAATGGATTTTCCTCTCCTTGTTTTGTTGTCTACAGTGCAGGAAGTGAAGGAAAATAACCCCAATAGGGCACGGAGAGCAAAAAATTACAGGGGCTGTAACCATTCCCCAGTCTACACAAAACTGTCCCTGTGAACACTGCTTTCTCCTTAACACTTTCTTTGTGAAGCAGAAGGTTTGGCGTATTCACTTATATAATGGTTATGACTATATATTGCCATTTAGAAATATATCCATAATTTGCTCCATTCTTCCTAAATCTGCCATAGCAGTCAATGATGGGAGTGGGTACAGATGTAGCAATAATTTTTAAGTCGTGTTGTCTGGGTTCTGGACTCCATTCTAGCTGCTTTCCTGCAACAACAACCTCCATTACTTTAACACCAAGAGCAATAATGCAATCATTAATCCCTCCCCTCATGCCAGGGTAGTAGGTGTGATCCAGACTCTGACCTGTCCTTTCCCCCAATCCAATTGGGAAAAGCTTGTCGACTTCACCTCTGTAACATCTCTAAAATTAACCCTTTTTTAAACTAATAAAACCACCAAGCTACTTATTCACTCCCTTATTTCTTGCCTTTAGTATTGCAGCTCTCTGCTCATAGGCTTACCTCTCCATAGGCTATCCCCTCTTCAGTCTATCATGAATGCTGCTACCAGACTCCTTTACCTTACCAACCGTTTAGTGTCTGCCACCCCTCTCCGCTAATCCTACACGGATTTCTGGTCACCCAGTGAATTAAATTGAAAATCCTAACCACAACATACAAAGCCATTCAGAACACTACATCATCAATCTGGTCTCAAAAACATTACCCCAACTGTCCTCTCTGCCCCTCAAGACTTCCTACTCTCAAGCTCACCTGTCTCCTCCTCCTCCCATGCTTTTCTCCAGGGCCTCTCCCATCCTCTGGAACTCTCTACCTCAATCTGTCTGGCTATCTCCTACTCTGGCTGCCTAGGCGATCCCGAATACTTCCATCAGCTCATCCCCCACACTTACAACCTTTTTTTTGTACCACTTGCCCCACTTTATTGGATCCTATGAGTAGGGCCCTTTCAACCCTCTTGCATTTTATTGTATTTATAACTGTACTGTCTCCCTTTTTTATATTGTAAAGCGATGCGTTAACTGTTGGCACTATATAAATCCTGTATAATAAAACCACTAAAAGTCCTCATGTTGGGGTTTGGATATATCAATTATAGTACAATGAGCGAAAGGAAGGCAAAGTGCCTTTGTTGCCCATAGCAACTAAACTTGTAGGCTTTCCTATTCTAGTATGTTTGTTTTTTTTTTTTTTTTTCTTTTTTTTTTTTTCTTTTTTTTATGATTTCATGCTATTTATTTTATTTTTACCCTCCATTTGTGTATATGATTCTTGCTGCATTTTGTATGACAGCTGATACGTTTCACATCTGACGGCTCTGTATTCTACATTTCCTGGCACAGCAGCCTACAGTCACCTTTTTTAGGGCCTGCTGACAGCGAGAGTTAACTCTGCCCTCTTCCTGAGCTTCCAGGAGGGCTCTGGGGTTCCCTGTTTGTATTTTTGTCTCTTTGCCAGATTTGGGGACTCCCCCTCTCTCTACCCGGTTCTCTTTCATCCAGTGCTGTGTAAGCCGCATCAAAGGCTCCGCTGGAGGAAACATCACCCTGCACAGGGTCAGAGGGAGGCCGTCTGCAATCCCAAATACAGCCCCGCCACCTTGTACTTGGCTCACTGCTTTTTATAGCTCAGGGAAAATAAAGATGAGAATTTTTTTTTTTTTTTTTTTTTTTCTCCCCTAGATCCAGCTCCAGTCCTAGCATATAAAAACTACCCCATACCACCAGTATTGATCAAAACGATGGAATCCTTACATGTGTACTTCTGGCTGTCATATGTACATAGAGGAAACTTTCATTGACAGTTACTGCTTTGCTACGTGGCCAGTAAACCTATTTGAAACCAAATAAAAGTTTCACCTTTTTAATATTAATATATGCATATAAAAATGTATTAAGAAATTTGATCAGCTATTGGCTAAAACCCATGTCCTCCTCCCCCTTTTTATTTTATTATTTTTTATTTTTTTTTTTATTTTTTTTTTTTTTATGTCATTTTGCATAGGGGAGATTTTCTTTAACTTCCTGTTGCATGGATACCATGGACAGTGAAACTCAAAATGAGGGAAATCCCCCTTAAGACAGATGTCCTCAGCAGTTTGTGTCCCCATTGAAAGACTTCCTCTCTACTCCTGTTCTGCTGACAACTCAAAATTCTGGATTTTCCCTGTGTCCCACTGATGGTAGTCACCAGGACAAATGGAAAGCGTGGATCTCCCTAGCATTAGAAGAGATGGCAGAAAAAAAATTGTGAAGCCCCCACCACTCTATTCATGTCTTTAATTTTATTTTTACTTTTTATATAATTATTTTATTTTTATTTTTTTTTTCTATGTCATTGTTGGGGGGGGGGGGGGGGGGATTATTTGGCTGCCATGTGTCTACTAGGGGCAATTCCTAGGATTGCTCTTTGGGTTACTTTAACAAAGTCAGCCTTGCAAGCAGCATTAAAGCAGTTTGAAAATAAAGACACGGTCTAAATATCTGGACTTGTGGTGCCCGTACCCAGGGCAGTGGTCACAATTGTTGGGTAACATGGGCTATGCCTCCAACCTTCTATCCAAATGGATAGTGTTTTAGTGTAAGCAGTCCTTATGTCTACATTCCTGTGGCCCCAATAAGTTCATTTTGGGTACCAAATATTCATGCACACATCTTGCCAAACCGAAACCTGGAGTTGCCCAGCTCATTGGTGGACCATAGCAAGTGTGTGTCCGCAGATGCCCCGTGTAGAGAGAAGTGATAAAATGACAATGCATGGTGTCCGCAAGATGCCTGGTCAACCTGAACCGGTGCATTAGTTCACCATGTTGAAGGACTTGATGTTTGATTATGCCCGAGGGTATTTGAATCATACCTGAACATTTGACCCTTCTATGGCCTAGGGCTAACTTTTTTTTTTTTTTTTTTTTTTCCCCCCTAGATTGTAAACCATTGTTTGTAACCCTGGTGTCTCAACTTGGTTATGTAATAAGTATATGTTTGCAGAGAAGCATACGTAGAAGTGTTAGGCCTGATCAGAAATTGAGCCCACGAATTCCCTAGACTTCAGTGAGATCGCTGTGGCACAAGCTACTTTATCACATTCTTGAATACTTTTTCCTGTGACTTAGAACAGCCCTCTTCCCTTTTTTGCTGAATAAGACCCCAGCAAACTGAATAAGGCTTTGCGTGCACGTGTGGTTGTTTTGCAGCTTTGCACCTCCAAACAAGGCTACTGTAATTATGTTCATTGTACAGTTCTGTGAAATGTGCCACTTGTTCCTAAAAGGAATCTGGGAGGCTGAAGATATGGGAGCTGCCGTAGCAGACACAAAGGACCCATTCAGACTGCTGCTGTGCATTGCTTCGGTTGTATTAATGCACAGGTTTTCTTTCCACAGTAATGTATGTTGCATTAAGAAGGCCTGTTCATTTTGAATGGGCTGCCAGTGCCCAGGAAAGTACACTTTGTGCCACAATGCACAGACAATTCACATCTATACTTTTGTGATGTGCTGCCTAGGTGTATTGGGGTACTACTTAAAATGAAAGACCCTGCACTATTACTTGCGTTACCATCGGTTGCAGTAATGCATAGTAAAACATGCATCAGTGTAAAGCAATATTGGGAATAGGCCTTTTAAAAGTTGCAAGCTCCAGGGGCAGCCATCCTTGGGCTAGCCATATATGCATAGATTTCTCTCATTTCACCCAAAAGCTGAACAAGTGAAGTCTACTAGATTCCTTCATCCATGCTAAACAGAGTTGTCCAGCTGTAGCCTACTTGGACCTCTTGGTGAGTTTCTGACCAGGAACTAGCATGTGTAGATCCATTTTGGGATGCCTGTTCTACATAAGGATATTCTGGGTTAGTGATTTTAACAGAGAAGGATGGCTGCCATGAAGTTTGAACTTCTAAAAACTCCGCTATCACAGCTCCCATTTTAGCTGTCGGGATCTCTGTAAAGAATGGATGGACAGAGCATACTCATTAACTTTGAGCGGTGGCTGTTGTGTTCTAGTGACAGGTACACATTAATTTTAAAACACTGGGCTACTTTTTGCTTCTAGCATGCCCTGGGATGGCTCTCCGGGGAGCAGACACATTACAGGTTTTAGGAAGACTTAGCAGCATATAGCAGCTTTGTGTAACTGCATGCACTCCCTGAGTCTCCCTCACCCCGCTCCTTTTTCCAGAGCTATAGGTCTAGGCCCAGCCAAAGTAAACATCCCCAGGGCAGGAGTGACTGGGAGACTGTGCCACCGATGGGGGGGGGGGGGGGGGAGGAGGCGGAGAGTGTAGGGATGGAGGGGGAGGGCGGGAGGGGAAGCATTCCTGAAGGCTATAGCAAAGAAAACAATTCGGCATTAAGAAATCTGTCTGCATGAAACTGTCTGTATAGCAGAGTCTGTTTACAGAGCGGTGTAGAAATGTTCACCGGTGCACTCCGGCCAGCTGCTTGTAGCCCCACTTGTGTATTATTATTTTTTTTTTTTTTTTTTTTTTTTTTTTTTATACTTATAAAGTTCTCCAACTTTTATGGCTTCATTTATTTACATATTCTGCACTCAGGATTCAGCTTGGCTAGGTTTTCGGTGCTGCGAGTTCCCTCTGGACTCCTATAGCATCAACTTTTCGTTTCAGTCCAATGCCAGGCTGAGGCACGTGCTTGGGTTTTTATTTATTCCAGATAACATGACTGAGACCTTTTTTGAAATTAAAGCAAACGTATCAAATGTGGTAGCCTTCTCCTTCTGAGAGCCCCAGTAGCCTTGCACTCCAGTAAGCTGTATATGCCATGCTAGATATTCAACTAGTCAACTAAGTGTCTTCTAAATGCCCCCAAAAACCCTACTCAGTGAGCTCTATATATGCCAAGCTAGATCTTCAAATGTTATTTATTTGAGGTACTTGTATAGTGCCACCAAATTACTGTTTTTTTTTAAATATATATTGTACATTACATCAGTCTCTGCTCTTGAAGGGCTTACAATCGACTGTCCCTAACTCGCCTTCATACACATACTAGGGCCAATTTAGACAGGAGCCAATCAACCTCTTGGCATGTCTTTGGATGGTGGAAGGAAACCTACGTGGGCACCAGGAGAACATGCAAACTCAAGTCAACTGAAGTATCTTCTAAATGGCCTAATAACCCCACACTCCAGTGAGCTCTATATGCCAAGCAAGATCTGCAGTTAGAGCCAACTGAAGTGTCCTCTAAATGCCTCAATAAGCCCACACTCCAGTGAGCTGTATATGCCGAGCAGCTGGGGCCAACTGACGTATACCCACCCAATCAGTGCAGCCTGCATAGAAAAGTACACTTTGTGTTTGTAGGTTGCAAGGTACTAGCTACAGCTCTGTTGGCTAGAAACTTGAATTTCAGGCAAAGTGTGTAGAGGTAATTTTGCTTGGAAGTATTTTCAGTCCCCAAACAATGTTTACTACATCTGATATTTCATTTTGAAATGAAGCATACTTTAACATTTTGGATAAAAAAAAAAAAAAAAAAAAAGATGCTAGAAAACTAGGTGCTTGGAACCAGATCTAGTGGGAAAATCGGACATAACTGCCTGCCAGGAACCAAGATCTGTCCTTGGGCACAAAAGTGAAATGAACAGGCCAGTAACTTTCTTTGTTGGGATAACCTTGTATTTAGTTGTAGATTATATTGCATCCTGCTAACAAAGGCATTTGTTGGATAAATTAAAAATTGTCTTGCATAGGTTGCTAACCTTCTTCACGTGTGTGTGTGTGTGTGTGTGTTGTTTTTTTTTTTTTTAATTTAAAGCTGTTCTCTAGGATAGAGCAGAGAGCTGACCTCGTCAAGCTGTTGCATCTCCTTCACTGTCCGCTTTACAGGATGGGAGCAGGCTACATTTTTCAAAGCCCAACTATGGGTTGGGTGGGTTAAATGTACCCTAGCAGTGGGCTGGGGTATGAAGTAGAAATTCTTGCCTTGTTCCTTTTGCTCCCATAGGCAACCTGTCCCTTCAAGCTGCTTTATTTCGCTGCCTGGCTGGTTGCAGCTCTCCAGTGTTTAATCATGTACAATGCAGGAACAGCAGTCCTGCGTTGTTTAAAGCGTCTCACACAAACCTGTGCTTTGCACAAATGAGAGCACCAATTGCTTGGGGAATAAGGTAAAGTTGGCCATACGTGGATCTCTAGATATCTAACCCCTCTCAGTTGTTAGGTTTTTTTTTTGCCAGTGTTGGCCTTTTGGGAGACTTGCATTCACTTCCTGTCAAATAGCCAAACAGGAAGTTGAAGGAAATCACTGTAAATTGGGGTAATCCCTTGGGTCCCCTCCAGTCAACAGAACTAGTGTCCTCTTTGGCAGATTTCCTCTTACCTCTGTGGACAACCCAAAATCTGGGTTCTTATAGTTTTTATCCTGTTTATCACCAAGAGGGTGAATCTTCCTAGCAGGGGGCTCAGACAGCAATATAAACCTAATAGGGGGTCTAATCGCTCTCGACTCTATCCAAAAGTTCTACTTTTTGTCATTTTTAATCCCCTAGAAGGGGTTAAACACCCGTGTAGCACCACTGCTGAATCGATTTGCAGGCGCTTCAGCAGCACTGCCCATGCATTCCCAATGGGCAGGGGCGGTTTAGAAGCGGTGTATACACCACACGCAAACAGCCCCAAAGATGCTGCTTGCAAGACTTTTTCTAACGTCCTGCAAGCGCACCACCCCAGTGTGAAAGCACTCGGGTTTTCACACTGGGACTGCAGATGAGGCATTTTTCAGGCGCTATTTCTAGCACTAAAGTGCCTGAAAAAACGCCCCAGTGTAAAAGGGATCTAAGTAAACACTGCAATGAATATGATTGCTTTTAGATTCTCAACTGATCTCAGGAGCCAGTGTATACTAGAAATGTAGATGGCCACTGGTCCTTTTTTTCTGATAATAGACCTATGTTTATCCCAAGAATATTTAAATTCACTTACTGACGATTTACTTGCTACTTCTGCTGAAATTCTGTTCCAAGCATCCGCTAATCGTATACTTTTGAACTTTGTTCTTGAAGTTTGAGGTCATGCCCCCATGTTTTTGTGTTCAGCTTCATATTGAAAATGCTGCCCTCCTGACCTAACACTCTTAATGTTTCAGTCATGCCTCCCCTTCCCATCTTTCCTCGGAGCTGTACGTAATACAGTCAGACTGGAAATGTATTTATCTCTTAAGCTGGCCATACTTGCCTCCAAATTTTGGCCGATTCCTGCTGAATTTGTCTAAATTCCCTCCTAGATTGTAAACTCTAACAAGCAGGGCCCTGATTTCTCCTGTATTGATTTGTATTTAACTGTACCGTCTGCCCTAATGTTGTATAAAGCACTGCGAAAACTGTTGGCGCTGTATAATAAATTCAAGCAGTGGGTGGCCCTGTCTGCACCACCCGGCTTGCCAAACTTTGATTGAAAAATCGATAGAAATAGGTGAAAAATTGTTGGCTGAACAGTGACTGCATATTCAAATGGGGGGGTGGTATGTCATAGCCAGCAATGGCGGTTCCTCCACCCATGCTGTTTGGCCTGGTTGGAGAAATATATGCATGTGTAGCTATCCTTGAACATTTTACCATGTCATTGTTTGCCTCTGGGTTCCTTGCAATCTTTTTGAAAGCGATACCTCCAGAATTGTACACTGTATGCTAAAGTATTCTATATTAATGGAATACCTTTTGGGTGGCTGGAATTTTTACATTCGAGAGGCCAAGTCTGTAGATATGATCGCTGTTCCTCTCACAGGTTTGTTTTTCTCCTATCAATGTGGTTCACTTTGCTACTCTACAGGTCTTTGTCTCCTAGTTGTGGTTCACTTTGCGTGTCTCCCATAGGTCTGTGTAGCTCTCTAGTTGTGGTTCAGATCACTTTGTATATCTGAGAGTTAAGACAGAGATGGCAATAAATGTCACACAAGTGAGGAAACTAATGGCTTCTTGAGGCCTGTTTTCTGCCCTCTGCTCAGGTGTTTCCTTTTTACTTGAAATCTGAACAGAAAACTCGCTTATGATTGTGTATGATGGCCGGCTCCCTGCTCTTATCACAGGAACTACTCCATTCAGCATTTTTAGCCCCTTCCCTTTCTGCAGATATCGGCTTATCTGTCTGTGTGGAAGAAGGTTTAAAATTGGAACGCTGCTGTGTGTAGGGGGGGGGGGGGAGTATGGCGGGGGCTTGATGGGGGGGCGACAATGCCATTTGTCTGCTTAAGTTCTGGAAATTGTCAGAAGGAACAATAAGAACGTTTCCTGCTGGATTCCAGTCACTCAGCAGGCTGCTGAACCCTCACCCTCCCCCTAAACACCCACACGTTGTCTCAGGGGAGCAGGCCTGCCATTCTGTGCCCTGTCTGCTTTGGGCACTGTCCCTTGGCCAGCTTTTTGTTTCAGGCATGACAAACCTTTTTAAAAGTTTTTTTTAAATTTTTTTTTGCTAAACTTTTATGAAACGGTTTTCGAGTTGGTTTCGAAAGAGCCTGCGGTGTGGCGGCTGCCTCCTGTGAATAGGACAAGGCCTTCAGTCTCTAGCTGCAGGCTGCTCACTCACAGCTGGACCTTGTCTCGCTCTGTGTTGGTTTTACTGCCCTAGTTCCTTCTCCCATGTAAACATTCCCGGGATCCTCCAGGATTTATATCTGCCCATGCTGGCAGTTTCCTGCTACCCCTCTCTCTGCGCAAATCCCTAAATCCTCCCCAGCACTGGAGGATCTGGGGGAAGAGAAGGGCTCAGATTTCTTCCATTTATGTTAGCTCCGAGGTTTACAGGCAGGCCATTTGTCAAGTATATTCTGTCAAAAGTAAATAAATGTGGGAAGCAGGGTTCCCCACCCCCTCTGTATATGTTCCATAGATCACGTGCATTCTAGCGCCAGAGAGCCAAATCTCCAGATTTGCCATGTTCTGTGCAACATCTTCATCTTCCCTGGGGTGACAGATGAATAAAAAGAATATGGCTACAGCAAGATCTGGTCTGTTGACTAGATCTGTCTTTATGGAAGTAATGTCCAACTGTACCTTGGCAAACCTGTTTTATAATGGCTAAATTGCCAGGTTGTCACAAACTTCTGTCCCCACAAAACCTTGTTCCTGGAAATCCTAAAGGGGGTCATAGATGCTTTTTAGAAACCCCTGTCACAGTAGTGCAACAAATGGCCAAATTTGTGATCTTCATCTACTTGTCTCAAGCATCTCTCCTATGCAATGGTGGAGATTTACAGGCAGCTAAACGATTTGGAGAAGCTGGAAGAGTAGGGAATATCAAATTTTGTGGCAGAATTGTTTAAAAGATGCGACACAACCAACATTTTACTCTGGCATGGAAGAGGTATTTACCACCACCTTCCTCATCACCAATATGGAGGCGTTCCTTTATGAATTTATCACAATACTAACCTACAAGAAAAAATGTTGCAATTACGAACTTCTTAAATTTTGTTGCACACATCAGTACTAAGAATGAAAATGTTGCAGGGTTTCCATGAATTTGGCGCAAGGCTTCCAACTACATGCACAATGCCAGGAATGCATCCTATATACCTTATTACATCACCCCCAATATATTTGCTAGCTTTAGGACAGCGGTACTTCACTTTTTGACTGAAGCTCTGCTTTAAGTAATTTCTAATGAAGAATGCCACGGATTCTTTCAATCCTCCTGAGCCTATAACTGAACTTCAGATTTTGATGGAGGTGTGTGTGTGTGTGTGTGTTGTGGTGGTTTTTTTTTTTTGGTCTGTATTCGCTCCCACTTCCACAATCCTCGCCCATCCCGCAGACTCCTGGGCCATGTCGCACGGCTCAGGAGGCAGCAGTACTAGTCTTGTTGGTGAACTCAGCAATGATGTACAGTGGAAAGCTGAGTAATAGGGAAGTCGCAGCTGACTCCCAAATCAAGATGGCAGCACTGGGAATCCCACAGAGGTAAGAAGAATCTCAGCAGGAAGGCCTACTTGGAATCTGAACCCAAAAGTACTTTATTTTTAAGTCAGCAGCCAAAGTATTTGTAGTAAAGTTCACCTTTTTAATAGGAAACACTAACTCCTGCTACCCACTGCAAAATTTAACCTTAAAGCGTATAGTAAGTGAGCATTGTAACGTACGTGTGTGTGTGTGTGTGTGTGTGTGTGTGTGTGTGTGTTTTTGTTTTTGTTTTTGTTTTTTTTTGTTTTTTTTGTTTTTTTTTTTTTTTTTTTTTTATGTGCTGCAAAGTACATATAAAAACACATAAGTGTGTACCAGGACTATTGTCCAGTATGTAGGAATTTGTGTAACGTTATTGAATATTTAAATTGTTGATACGATTATTGATGTGCTGTGTATATATTGTTTATGTTTTAGGAGATTTTCTGTTGAACTAAGAATTCATACTTTAACAAATGTTAATTTTTTTTTTTTTTTTTTTTAAGCAGTTGTTGATAGAATTGGGCCTTGTATGTTTTCATCTGCCTGCTGTATTGTCTTATAAAGGGAACTGTAACAGCGCCATCTAGAGGGAGTGAAAAAGATCAGCCTGAGCCAGCAATTTAAGGCTGGATTTTTTTTAATGCCCAGCCGCCTTTGAAAATTTTTTTTTTTTTTTTTTTTTTTTTCCCATTCTGAAACTTCTCAGTGTAGGCTGTGTTTGGCATAACAGAAATGTAAATACAATATTGAAAGCTTTCAATATATGGGTGAATGTTACCCACCATGTTCAGCTGCCTACAGTGTAGCTCAGTGGGATTGGTTAGGAAGCCAGCAGTGTATATAGGAAAATTTGTCCTCGCAACATCCCTTTTAAAAAGAACCCCTTAAAACCTTCTCTATAGCTGCTGAGCTTGGTTTTTAAATCTGTCTACTTTTTACTTTGCAGTATTTACAGATGAAATGGCCTCTCCTTGATGCCCCAAGCACGGCCGGATTGAAGGATGCCAGATCCCCATCACCCGCACATTTGGTAAGTTTGATGTTGCATGTCTCGGTCTCGTGTGTGTGTGTATGTGTGTGAATGTTACAGAAATCTGTTCCCCAAGTGACAGTTGCCATTAAGATACCCGCACAGGGCTTCTTGGCATAACCTGATTGAGGAGACCTACATGGCTATGTTAAATGTATCTAAACCTGAGAAATAAATTGACCTGGTTACATTAGTTTTCTGGCTTTTACTCTTCAGTTTTACCTGGTGATCCTGCCAGTAACACACTTCCTGTCTTACGGTGACAACACCTACTTCCTGTCCTAGGATGACAAATCAGTTATTCTAAACGCAGTACAGGAAGTGATTGGATGACAGGACACTTATTATTCTCCTCATCTCCATACCCTGGGGGAGATGTTCTGTAGTCCATAAACAGAACTTGGGCAGGGCTAGTAACCTTGACACTTCAGTACAGCATTGTCAGCTCACTGAATTTCTGGCAGGATCAACAGGCATTTTTGCACTTGTTGCATAGATATAACACATTCATTGGTATATTTAACAGACCAAACGGAATCAAATAAAAGGATTGTTTTTACATATACAGTGCCTTGAAAAATTTGTATTTGTATTCATACCCCTTGAAATTTTCCACATTGTCATGTTGCATCCAAAAAACGTAAATGTATTTTATTCAGATTTTATGTGATAGACCAACACAAAGTGGCACATAATTGTGAAGTGTAAGGAAAATGATAAATGGTTTTACTTTTTTTTTTTTTTTTTTTTACAAATATCTGAAAAGTGTGGCACACATTTATATTCAGCTCCCTTTACTCTGATACCCCTGAATTAAAATCTATTGGAACCAATTTCCTTCAGAAGTCGCCTAATTATTAAATGGTCCACCTGTGTGTAATTTAATCTCAGTAGAAATACAGCTGTTCTGTGAAGCCCTCAGAGGTTTGTTAGAGATCCTTGGTGAACAAACGGCATCATGAAGGCCAGAAAATACACCAGACAGGTCAGGGATAAAGTTGTGGAGAAGTTTAAAGCAGGGTTGGGGTATTAAAAAAAAATTAAAAAATAAAATTCCAAGCTTTGAACATCTCACAGAGCACTGTTAAATCCATCATCCAAAAAATGGAAAGTGTGGCACAACTGCAAACCTACAAAGACATGGCCGTCCAGCTAAACTGATTAGTGGGTGGGCAAGGAGAACATTAATCAGAGAGGCAGCCAAGAGACCCATGGTAACTCTGGAGGAGCTGCAGAGATTCCCAGCTAAGGTGGGAGAATCTGTCCACAAGACAACTATTAGTTGTGCACTCCACAAATCTGGCCTTTATGGAAGAGTGGCAAGAAGAAAGCCATTGTTGAAAGCCATAAGAAGTCCGTTTTGTGAGAAGCCAAGTGGGGGACACGGCAAACATGAGGAAGAAGGTGCTCTGATCAGATGAGACCAAAATTTAACTTTTTGGCCTAAAAGCAAAACGCTATGTGTGGTGGAAAAACAAACGCTGGACATCACCCTGAATACACCATTCCCACCGTGAAACATGGTGGTGGCAGCATCATGTTGTGGGGATGCTTTTCTTCAGCAGTGACAAGGAAGCTGGTCAGTTGATGCGAAGATGGATGGAGCCAAATACAGGGCAATCTTAGAAGAAAACCTGTTTAGTCTACAAAGGACTTGAGACTGGGGTGGAGGTTCACCTTCCAGCAGGACAACGACCATAAACATACAGCCAGAGCTACAATGAAATGGTTAGATCAAAGCATATTCATGTGTTTAGAATGGCCCACTCAAAGTCAAGACCTAAATCTTATTGAGAATCTGTGGCAAGACTTGACAATTGATGTTTACTCTCTCCATCCAATCTGACAAAACTTGAGCTATTTTGCAAAGAAGAATGGGCAGAAATTTCCCTCTCTAGATGTGCAAAGCTGGTAGAGACATCCCCAAAAAAGACTTGCAGCTGTAATTGCAGTAAAAGGTGGTTCTACAAAGTATTGACTCAGGGGGGCTGAATACAGACGCATACCACACTTTTCACCTATTTGTAAAAAATGTTTGAAAATCATTTTTCCTTCCACTTCACAATTTATGAGCCACTTTGTGTTTGGTCTATCACATAAAATCCCAATAAAACACATTTTTGGCTGTAAAATGTCAAGGGGTATGAATACTTTTTCAAGGCCCTGTACTTTGAGGACTGTCTGACTGGAATTTTTAAAGTGCGTGTTTACCTTTTTACAGAAAAAAATATATTAAGGTGATCAAACACTGTCCACCTCCCAGGGCTCCCCACTGTGTTTACCTCCTAGGGATGTTGAGCAGTTGGTGCCTACGCAGCCAGAATGGACCAGAGCGATTCTCTGTGCAGGCGCTAAAGAATCATAATTGCTCTAGTCTGTCCTGGAAGGGATGCATGGAGATTACAAATCCATTGGTGGACTGACTCTGTAGACACTGACCGCTCTGCATCCCCAGAAGTAAGAGCAGCAGGGACCAGTGGGTGGAGAGTGTTGGTCATAGACCAAAATTTGGCTGATTCAGCAGGAACCAAGCAAATTTTCATCCATCTATTGATCGACTTCAGTACAACCAGCCTGCGGGGTGTGGTGTGTGTTGTGGTTTTTTTTTTTTCGTTTTTTTTTTTTTTTTCGTTTTTTTTTTTTTTTTTTTTTTTTCCCCTTGTTTTTTTTTCCCCTTGTTTTTTTTTCCCCTATGACTGCTGCAGGCTGGCAATGGCCACTAGCGGTAATCCATTGTATTCTGATGGCAGAGAAACCTCCCACTGTGTCAGAATACAATTAGTGCTGTGGAATGGATTCGCCCATCAACACTGACTGTTTTGATGGGGGGGGGGAATTGAGCAATTTTCTTCAAGGAAAGCAGGAAGGTTGAAGGAAAAAACTTGCATAATGTATGGCAGGGGTCTTCAAACTGCGGCCCTCCAGGTGTTCAGGAACTACAATTCCCATCATGCCTAGTCATGTCTGTGAATGTCAGAGTTTTACAATGCCTCATGGGATGTGTAGTTCTGCAACAGCTGGAGCTCCGTAGTTTGAGGATCCCTGATGTATGGCCTGCCTATGCCAAAAGCAAAACCTGCATATGTACAGAGTAAATCTGATTGCCCCAGATTTACAAACTTTTTAAAGTAGTAGTTGTAAAGGCTGAAGGTTTTCGCCTAATGCATGAAAGTAAAAAACCTGTGTGCTGCTCCCCCGAATACTCACCTGAGCAATGTGCACAAGAGCCTCAGCTGTCCTGGGACTCCCTCTCCCCATTGGCTGAGCCATTGCTCCCACTGATGTCCATCACAGCCATTGAGCTAATGAGGAGAGTGGGGGGTGGAGCCATGGCTCTCTTGTGGATGCATAGACCAGGGCTCAGGGGCAAGCATGCACCAGTGCCCCATAGACAAGCCACTTGATACTGAGGCACCGGTCATGGGGGAGGAGCAAAACCAATATGCAGCACAGGTAAGCATAAAATGTTTGTGTTTTTTCTTTTAAAAAAGTGTAACATTAGTAAAGCTTTCTTAGAACAGAATATATATTACATGTCTCATTCCATCACATCTTCCAAAAATGAGTTTTTATTCTTAATTTCAGGACATTGGGCATAGCCATGCAAATCCTTCCTTTGTCCTATCAGCCAGATGCACATCCAGACGTGTATAGTACAGATATAACCGAATATAGAGCCATTTATTCTGCATTGCATACAGCTGTTTTAGGCTTTGTGGCCATAACCTGTGTGGTTATACAGTTTTGTTAAATAAAAGGGATATATAATTTCCTTCAAGTGCTTTTGTCATTAGAACCGTAGTTTCAGGTTTTATTATATAGTCTCCTATTAAAAATTATTATTTTTTTTTTTTTTTTTTTCTGCATGTCTCCGGGCTGCTTTTCAACGGAGGGGAATGGGGAAATGAAACCTATTTGCCCAATGTAATGTTTATATAGGAAGCGCTGACAAGATACACATGCATTCATGCTCAGTCTTGCTGCACAACGTGCACACACGCATGCTTGCATAACTTTATTCGCTCACTCATGCTTGCATTTGTGTTTGTGTGCAGAATGTTTCTCGTCACACACGGGGCCTTCTTTGTTCCTCCTTTGTATACCTGCATTAGCACCTGAATTCCTGTCTATTCAATAGGCATTAAGTCTTTCAGCACAAAGAGCTGAGCTGCTGCCTAATGTAGGAGGGGGCTGAAGTTAAACTCTTCACAATCCTTCATTGGAAAGAAGACCGATTGCTTGGGTGGGGCTCGGCCTACTTGGCGTCTGCCTTCCTAATGCTTCTAGCTCCTTAATGGGGTTCTTCGGAGGAGAAAAACAGCACAAATAAAGAGGGATTAGATTGATTTGTGAGGGGCATGTTTTACTGATGGTCTGCTTGCTTTCACCTGTTCGGGCAAACAGGATTTATATTTTTTTATCCCCCCCCCCCTGGAAAATGGCTGCTGTGAAAACTATGCACTTACCAGACCAGTGTGGTATGCCAGAAAAGTTTATTAGGGGGAAGGAGAAAAGACTGCAAAATTAACACATGCATAGTAGCTTGGCAGAAAGCCACCAATGCTATTGTAAAGTGGTTCAAAAGTAAAACATTTTTATTTATTTTTTCACCATAACTACTTGACCTCTGGAAGATTTACCCCCTTCTACTACATATTTTTTTTAAAAATCCCGATTAAGCATATATTGATTGGTTTGCGCATAGCTTCTACAAACTAAAGGTGTGTGTGTGTGTGTGTGTGTGTGTGTGTGTGTGTGTGTGTGTGTGTGTGTGTGTGTGTGTGTGTGTGTGTGTGTGTGTGTGTGTGTGTGTGTGTGTGTGTGTGTGTGTGTGTGTGTGTGTGTGTGTGTTTGTGTGTGTGTTTTTGTGTGTGTGTTTTTGTGTGTGTGTTTTTGTGTGTGTGTTTTTGTGTGTGTGTTTTTGTGTTTTTGTGTGTGTGTTTTTGTGTGTGTGTTTTTGTGTGTGTGTTTTTGTGTGTTTTTTTTTTTTTTTTTTTACCAGTTACACTAATAGTGATCAGTGCTTCACTGGCAGGGAAGGGGGTTAACACCAGGTGATCAAAGGGTTAGATGTATGCCTTATTAACTGTGGGGGGGAGGCAAAGATCTGTGTTCCTGCTTGGCAGAAACACAGGATCTGTGCCTTCCCTTTTGACACGACGACATTGACAGATTGTCGCTCTGCCTCTGTACCGTGCAATGGGCAGGCATAGAGTCGGCAGTTGCCGGCGGTGCGCACGACCCGGAAGTGTCGGATTGTTTACTAGGTATGTGATCCAGCACAGAGTAGCCACCCTGCCGCAGTATATGTGCGTGGGGCGGTCGGGAAGAGGTTAAATCCATCTTCTTCTTCTTTTTTTTTTTTTTTTTTTTTTTTTAAGTACACTATATTGTCAAAAGTATTGGGGTGCCTGCCTTTTCACACACCTGAACTTTAATGGCATCCCAGTCTTAGTTTGTAGGGTTCAATATTGAGTTGGCCCACCCTTTTGCAGCTTCAACTCCTCTGGGAAGGCTGCCCACAAGGTTTAGGGGTGTGTCTATAGGAATGTTTGACCATTCTTCCAGAAGTGCATTTGTTAGGTCAGGCACTGATGTGGACGAGAAGGCCTGGCTCGCAGTCTCCATTCTAATTCATCCCAAGGGTGTTCTGTTGGGTTGGGACAGGACTCTGTGCAGGCCAGTCAAGTTCCTCCACCCCAAAATTGCTCATCCATGTCTTTATGGACCTTCCTTTGTGCATTCCCATAGACGCACACTCCTAAACCTTGTGGACAGCCTTCCCATAAGAGTGGAATATGTTCTAACTGCAAAGGGTGGGCCAACTCAATATGGAACCCTACAGACTAAGACGGTGATGCCTCTAAAGTTCATGTGCGTGAAAAGGCAGGCGTCTCAATATTTTTGACAATATAGTGTATATTAAGGGCCCATTCATTATGCATTGCATTACCCAGCACCTTTTGTGCAGTAAAGATATACAGTGTTAGGGCAGCCCAGTGGGCCTCAGTGTATAAAATGGACTCGCACAGCTTGTTAAAGTGGCCTTGTATTAACCTGGTGACTTGCTTTTCTCCACAGTCCAACAAAGTTCCGGTTGTTCAACACCCACATCATATGCACCCTTTAACACCCCTCATCACTTATAGCCAAGACCGCTTCTCACCAGTCACCCCACCTGGACACTTGTCACCTGAAATAGACCCAAAGACCGGTAGGTGTGGTATTCTACAGTAAAGGTTTGACATTGCCTTTGTTTTTGGTCATTAATTGGATGACTCTTCGTATAGGAATTCCCCGTACTCCTCATCCGTCAGAGCTGTCTCCATATTACCCTCTATCTCCAGGAGCTGTAGGGCAGATTCCTCATCCTCTGGGATGGCTGGTTCCACAGTAAGTACTAAAACAGGCTTTGACTGTGTAATCTTTTACCCACGTTGGGCGGTTTGTTTTATACTTTGTGTGTTTTTCAGGCAAGGTCAGCCCATGTACTCCATTCCTCCAGGTGGATTTAGACATCCGTATCCTGCGTTGGCCATGAATGCCTCAATGTCCAGGTAAAGCAAAAACTAGTCTGCAAGCTCTTGTCACAATTTCCTTGTTTTGCCTTTGACATTTGTGTTACCGGTTTTTCCTTGTTGCTCACAGTGCATATTGTCTCTGCTTACTATCCCTGCAGTCTGGTTTCCAGCCGCTTCTCTCCACATATGGTGTCCCCTCATCATCATCACCATCATGGTTTGCACACCTCAGGGATCCCTCATCCTGCCATAGTCTCTCCTGTCATCAAGCAGGAGCCGTCCTCTGGAAGCCTCAGCCCAAATCTTAATTCGTAAGTAGTCTCAAAGTGAACTTCTGTAAATGTAAGGCCTTGTTCACACTGGGCATAATAAAGTGTATACCTGTGGAGGACCGTGTTTACCCACACAGGGAGGAGCAGGTGTTCCATGCATCCCCATTTGGGTGCAGTGACTGCACTGACAAGGCTGATTCTCCCAATTTGACGTCCACGTGGGTGCGTTTCCCTCAACGCAGTGTGTGTGTGTGTTCAGGGACACACAACCTGCACCCACGTAGATGTCAATTTGGGAGCAATTTGACATCAGTGGGACTGCCTACACAGGGATGCACTTGCTGTTTAAGACCCGTCCTGAAATTTTCGAGTGGGGACACTAGTTCTGAGGGCCGGGGGGGGGGGGGGGGGGGCAGCAATGGATTCCCTTAATTTGCATAGATTTCCTCTGACTTCCTGTTTGGCTATGGGGCAGGAAGTGAAGGGAAATCTCTGCAATGGGACAGGGATGGTAAAAAATAAACTAACAGGCTATAACCCTCCCTTATTCTACCCAAAATGAAAAAAAGTGTTGCCTATAGTTCTACTTTAAGCACAAATTTCGGATAATTTTATGGAGAGGACTAAGAAGATCTAACCATGCCATGAGGAAGGTCTGTGGTCCAGGATGATAAGACAGTCAACATTAGAAGTGGTGCCGCCAAGCCCCCCCACCCCCCTAGTTGCGAAATGCTGGCCGCCCGCATACCGGAAGCAGTGCGGCCAGTTTATGGGGGCGCTAGACTAATTTGCCTCTCAGCCCAGTCCGCCTCATAAGACTAACCGTGTAGCACAAGCCAGTTGGGACATTTTCCGTGCTGGCCTAAGCCTGGGCCTTGTTGACCTAGGCCAGGATACAGCGTTGCCCTCCACAGACGTGTTCTCTAGTATGCACCTCGAGCACTGCCTTAGCTGGGTAGTAATGTCCACACAGTATTAGAACGAAAGCAGTAGGTTTTTTTTTTTTTTTTTTTTTTTTTTTTTGCTGTATTTCGGGCTGAAACAAATCAACATAATCGATTATGAAAACAGTTGTCAACTATTTTCATAATCTATTAGTTGGGCTGCATACAGAATGCATTTTTTGTTTACATATCAGGAAATGCAGTGCAGCACATGTACAGCTCAGTACACCGTCCATACATGTCAATAAGTGCCTGAGAGCTTGTGCATATGTAAGTAATGCCTCGTGGGACATGTAGTCCCGGACAGGAGAAGGAAATTATTTAAAGTGGTTCTAAAGGCAGAAGAGTTTTGTTTTTTGTTTTTTTTTGTTTTTTTTACATTTAATGCATTCTATGAAAAATCTTCACCATAAAGCATACTTGCCTGTTGCCTGAGCCCTATTTTGGTCCAGCAATGTGCATGAGAGCAGCAAGCCTCTCTTGGCACAAACAGCAGCAGGAGCCATTGCCTCCTTCTGCTGTCAATCACAGCCAGGTGGCCAAGGCCAAGCCGTGCTCTGTGTGTGAATGGAAGATGTCCATGCAAAGGCGCACGGCTCCAGAGTAAGCCTGCTCGAGTGCCCCCATAGCAATAGGCTAGCTATTGGGGGCACTAGGCAGGGGGGACCCAAAAAGAGGTTGGTGTTGTGTGCACAACCATTGCAGAGCAGTTAAGTATGGTTTTATTTTTTTTAGAATCCCTTTTAAGTGAGTCTAAAGGCAGAAGTTTTTTTACTTTGCTATAGGGGCACTCTATACTATGCGGCTTGCAATAGGGGTACTCTGAAGGCAAAAGGAGCCAGAAGTGCCGTGGGGTACCTCAGAAGAGGAGGATCGGGGCTGCTTTGTACCAGATTCTTTAGTTCCCTAACCATAAAGCTGGTTATTTATATTCACTGCATAGAGATATTCAAAAAATTTTTTTTTTTTTTTTTTTGGTTTTTATCCAATTAATCAAAACAATCGGCCAACTAATTGAATATAATCGTTTGATGTAGCCCTGTGCTATATATTGTAAGTTTCTAGCCAGTCTTCACCAAGATCTGCCAGCTTTCAAGGAAAAGTATCAATTACTAGACTAGATACTTTCTCTATATATGGCAAAGCTGGGAATGATGTAGATGACTGGTTCTGGATTGCAGTGCAGTCTCAGCCAAATTCTGCATTCCACGTAAAGCATCTAAACTTACAATACCAATTACAGGGATCCTAGTTACACTCACAATTACTAGCTTGAGTTGGATGCCAAAATGAAAATCAAACAGGACATGGCTATATTAGAAAGACAGTGTAATGATTCTGTTCATTTTGTGGGTCTGCTTATAAGTAGCTAGTTATAAAGTTTGGTCCAAAGCCGCTTGTCTCTGTAAGACTAGATGTCCAGTGCACCCAATCTACCCTTACATCAGATGTCAAGAGCGCCCCTCCCCTCCATCAGAAGTCAACGGTGTCGTCCCCCCCCCCCCCCCCCACACCTTATGCCTGCTGCTGGGAAAAAGCAGGGGTTAGAGCTTGAAAGCAGAAAGTGGAGGGTTGGAGTCAGCTGCCAGAGCCTGCTGAATCCTGAGACCCGGGGAGGCAGAGGTGTGAGCCACGTGAAATGGCCTGCTGGGATAAAGTTGGCCCACAAGCTTGTTTGATGCATTTA
Organism: Aquarana catesbeiana; assembly: GCF_042186555.1. NCBI lineage: Eukaryota > Metazoa > Chordata > Amphibia > Anura > Ranidae > Aquarana > Aquarana catesbeiana. The sequence goes on along the minus strand of NC_133326.1, from coordinate 606,384,673 downwards.
GCATAGAGTATGTATCTCTGCCTGTCCTGTGTGGGGTGTTTTTTTGTTTGTTTGTTTTTTGTTTTTGTTATTGGGAAGAAAATCCTGTAGATGCATCAGGGAGGATTGAAGATCTCTCCAAAGTGAGGGGAATGGTTTTCTACATTTGTAACCAGAACAAGTGTCTCCACGTGACAATTTCCCTCTATTAGCAAAAACTCAAAACAAAGATCTTCCTTGCACCATTTGTACAAATGGAGACACAAGGAATTGTCCCAAAAGAAAACTGTAATACAAACCTGATGGGGGTATTAGCCCTTCCTCACCACACTATTTTTAAAATAGAAAGAATTAAAAAATGGAAAAATTTATACAGAAATACATACTCATTTTAAATTGACTGATCTGCATAAGAATAGACATTTTAAGCTAAATAAAGGTACTAGTAAATGAAGATGTAGATCTAGTAATAAAGATGTGCCGTGAGGAATTAGAGATCAGAAATTCTACAGTATGGGAGGTGCTCAGTGGTGCTCGCACTTTATTAAAGCAGATTTGATGGCTGCTGTCCAAGGGTGTCTCCATTGCTCCTCCATCCAGAGTGGAGGCACCCTAAGACAGGAAGTGTTACTGTCCAGGTCACTGGGTGAAAAAAAAAAAGGGGGGGGGGGGGGGGGGACTAGTGGAAAATGAATGCAGCCATTAGCATAGTTGCCAACATTGTAAAAAAAAAATGTGGGACACTTTTGTGGCTGTAGGCGGAGCCGTACAATAATTAGGGGGTGGGGCATTCATTTGTAGGCGTGGCTTAGAAAAATTTGCACGCTGTGGCGAAAAATGGGCGTGGTTTACGCAACATAGTGGGCTTGGCTTAAATGGCCGTGGCTCAAGAGGGTGTGGTTAGAGTCTGAGATGAATGAGGGATGGGAGGGATTAGAGGGGGAGAGGGAAATGAGGGGACAGCAGCCCCAGATTCTACACAATAAAAATATGTGTATTCTAGAAAGTTTAACAATCAGCAGATAAAGATACTCCAAACACCTGGTGTTAGCACTTTAATCATCCCGGCACCATGGTTGTTCTGGTGTCAGGATGATTGAAGTGCATTATTTCTATTATTACATTGTAATATAAAATGAAATCATTCAGCTCACCATAATGCCGAATCAGTGGGATCCCTGAGCGCGTCACTAGCCACGTCGCCTGCCACCAGCCGTCCATCCTTGCGTCAGATGTCCCAGCAGAGCCCCCCCCCCCTCACATCAGGTGTCCTTGGCGGAGCCCCCCCTCACATCAGGTGTGTGTCCCCATTGGAGCCCCCCCTCACATCAGGAGTCCCACAGCGGTGCGCCCCCCCCCCACACCTCAGAGGTGTCCTAGTAGTGTCCGCAGCATGACTAGAACCCCCGCCCCTTTCCATATCAGACTGGCAGCGGGGCGGGGGTGTAGGCAGGGCGGAGGGTGTTCGGCGACGCAGGAGCTCCGTCTAGCCCCCCCTCCCCCAGCCGTCTTCCTCTAGCGGCGAATCGTGAAGAACCGGATTTCTTGGGACATTTCCCGGGACACCACAAATTCGGGAATGGCGTCCAAGTCCCGGGAATGTCCCGGGAAATCCGGGACAGTTGGCAACTATGCATTAGGGATTGGTAAGCTACAGTCTATTATATTGCTTTGAGGTTTAATACTGCTTTAAGGCCTACCCAAATCTTGTGTTTTTCAGTTATGGATGGGTACTGATACGTTCCATTATCTTAAACACTCAGTGGTGAGATTTCCCTACAGTAACTTTGCTTGTTATTTCCAACATTTCACGGCGCACATGTCACTGTGGAATACCTGGATTCCTTGTGTTTTTTTTTTTTTTTTTTTATGTATCTTGTATTGCAGGACAGTGACCTTTTTTAGTTTTCGTATTGGCTGAAGCCCTTTTGGTAGAGCTGAAATTTTATGGAGGGGAAATGCATATTGACTCCTGTTTCTTTTTTTTTTTATTCCTGCAGGAAGCAATCGGCTGCAGTTAAGAAGGAAGAGGAGAGGAAGCCACATATTAAAAAGCCTTTGAATGCCTTCATGCTGTACATGAAAGAGAT